>NC_137914.1:18211960-18279460 GCF_963457725.1 Sprattus sprattus
TGTACAGGTCAGTTTCTCCACCAGTTCAAGCACCAGCACAAAGACGTCATTCATATTCAAAGGAAAGTCCTCGGGCCTACTTGAAAATATAGGTCAGAGCCTTAACTGTTTACAACACAGACTTGTTTATATATACAGCAGCGTTACTCTTGTACATCAAAGTGGTCTGTTGTTAGCATTTTAAAAGATCTGGTGTTTTTTTTTCTCACCCCATCCAATGCCAAAGTTCAGATCAACCACTTCAGTCAAGCACATTACTGGAAATGTAGGGACAAACACGGCCACTCAGTACGCTGGAAATTCAGACACTGACCGTGCAAACAAAGCCATAATGAAGCCCAGCTCTCACACCTGAGTCTCTGTTTACTCCGAGTTGCTACGTTTAGCCCGACTCTCGTGCAAACACACAGGAGATATATTGCATGCTTGCGGTTTCAAAGTTCACAGGGCGATTTCTAACTAACCTAATCTAATCTAAGGGAGAAACTGACCTGTACATTCAAAAAATAGATTTCCAGCACCCTGGATCAAAACAAATGAGTTACTGGGAAATCTGCCAAATGGAAATGCATATTAACATATCACTGCTTACGTGCCAAAATGCCCCCATTAAAAAAATAGGCTTCTTTTGTTGTTTGCTTGTCAAATAGCAATAGCATTGGTGTCATTCCAAAGTTTTAAAGTCAATGCTAATGACCGATAGCCATTTGCCTCAGGCAGCGGTTCATAAGGAAAGACTGTCTCCTTGTGAAAAGACTGTCTCCTTGAAAAATGTCTCCTTGTGGAAGGATGATGTCACCAGCCAATGTAACTTTGGTCTTGGTTCCAGTGAAATGCATGCAAAAATGTATGCTTCTGAGAACAGTCAGCTAGCAATATAGTTCAACAAACTCCGCAAACAGGCTCCATTTACACATATGGAGTACCTTCCTTTTACATACATCAGATTGAGTAGTTAATGAGAGATTTGCCATTCCATGTTCTTTCTGATCTGTAAATATCGAACCTGAGTGCTGTGTAGGGGACCCACAAGAGACTGTGATGAGGTGTGAATGATCTGGTATCAGTGCAAAAGGAAAAGCCTAAATTGACCCTCAATGCCCCGGGCAGGACGCTTGACTGCTGACGCACGTATGTGTGTGTGTCTCTGGTCACTCTTTACAGCTGCTGAGTGCTGGGTAATACCAGAGAAGGCACAGCCACTAATCCTGCTGCCCTCTCTCTATCCGGGGCCAGCAAACAACCTCACACCCACCCACGCACATACACACTGATCCCCCCATCACATGGCTCTGCAGGCGAAAGAAAGGGAGGAGAGATGAGTGATGAGAGATGGATAGACAGACAGAGAGATATACAGAGAGAGAGAGAGAGAGAGACCAGAATAGAGAAGGAATGGGACAGAGGGAGAGGATCATAGTGAAAGCAAGACAGACGGCGAGTCGGGGAGACAGAAAGACAAACAGAGCACCACAGAGGGAGGGGACTGGGCCGTGTGGTTTGGCAGTGGTTGGGAGGGGAGAGGCAGAGATGGCAGTAAAACAGAAACAATCGTGCTTGACCCTGGATTTAACGGCTTTAATCTGGAACAGGCATCACAGCCCTGTACGCTTAGGGGCCATAGTCCAGCCTCTGCATTGGCATGGGGATAAATCTCACCCTGCCACAACAGAGAGAGAGAGGAGGTGGGACAGAAGGAGAAAGAGTGGCAGAGACAAAAAGAGAAATATCTAGGAAACCGAAGAGATGATAAAAAAGAAAACTGTAAGAAAGAGGGATAGAAAGAAAGACAGAGAGGAGAAAGAGAGAGAAAGGGAATGGAAGAGGAGAAGATGTAACAGCCCCTGCCTCCCTCCTCAACCCTCTGTGCCAAGCAACTCATTTCATCAGCACTGTGACGCTAATGGTGCACTCCCAATCAATCCCTATGAGAGGGAGAGATAGAGAGAGAGAGAGAGGGGGAGAGAGAGAGGGAGAGAAAGAGAGAGAGATGGGATTTCAGAGAGCCAACCACAGCCTGAGCAGCACCACCCAGCCATTTCCCTGCAGTCATCAGCAAAGCAGCCAGGGGCCTGCGACTGCCTGCTGCTGCTGGGGACCGGCTGGAGACTGGACACCGAAGCCAGATCACTGAGACTCTGGACGACAGTGACCGATGTACCACCAGCCTGACTTAGGAGAGACATGAGTCATCATGACTTTACGACACCCGCAACGTGACTGGTGATTGACAGACGGCTGTAACTTCTGACAATTTGACAGACTGTGACTGTGACAGTGACTGTGACAGTGACTGACATGATGCTGACGCAGGTTTGAAACACGAGCAGGAGAGAGTGAACGAGCATCTGACGGAAGACCTGGACACCCACTGAGCGATACCACTGAGCGAGAAAAAGAGAGAAAGGAAAGGAAAGAAAGGAATGACTATGTGAAGGATGAACAGAGATGTGCTGAGACTGGTGCATTGAGACACAGAGGAAACTCTACCCATGCTCGTCATTTCGTGCGGCTCCCTTGCTGCATTTACACTTGGCAGCAGATGCTGAACTGTGTCCTCTCCTCCTTATTCTGCGTCATGAGCAAGAACTAGGTCCTCTCTCCTCTAACAACAACACACACCACCCCAGTCATTCAGGGTTTCCCATTTTGAGTTAGCAACAGGGAGCTGTTAGCTACCATGATATGCAAACTGGCTATTCTGCTGAATAACATATAAGTCAGAGTCTCTAGATGAGCAAATTTACAATGTTCAACATTTTTGAGAGAATATTTGCTAATGGTACAACGTTGAAAGGTTAGCTATCTCACTTCTATGGCAAAAGCTAGAGCATGGGTGAGACTATTTGGTTGGGTAGGAATAACCTGATGACCTGATGCAATCATACCTTTTTAATCTATAATCCTTAACCACTCAATCTTTTAGCAATCAGGCTAGTCTCTCCATCAGTCCACCCCTCAATGTGGCAATGTGGTAGTTGCATTTTTACATAGTCCTTTCGCACCCTGACAGCTATCCCATCTGCCCTCGACACATGAGGTGGCTACGTTCAAACGGAACCGTCCATTCAGTGAAGGGGTAGACAAAAATAGAGGTGAAGAGAGATATGGAAGATGATTAAAAGGGAGAGGCAGAGACGGATTTAGGAGGAGGAGAGGAGATCGTGAGACAGAAATGGAAAGAGAGCGGAAGAGAAGATAAGGGCAAGCCTGCATCCTCTTTGAAGACTCCGGGGGTACCCAGTGAAGGTCAGACTGCAGGCAGCTGTGTAAGGCTGTGTGTCTGTGTGTGAGACACAGAGGGAGAGAGTGTGAGAGAGAGAGAGAGAGAGAGAGAGAGAGAGAGAAACACACTGTGTGTGTGTGTGTGTGTGTGAGAGTGTGTTTCTTGTCTCAGGAAACAGGCTCATCGGTGTGGTTGCAACCACTCCAGCCTGCAGCTGACTCTATCTTGCTCTCTCTCCCTCTTAGTCTGCCTGCTATTTTAATGCGAAAAGCCAGCGCAGGCTGGCACTAATCCAGCGTGGCCTTATAATTCTCCCCTTAATGGCTGCGCTTCCTCCTCTGACGTGCTGCTTGCTTGCTGCATGTGTGAGATGAAAAACAAGATGGCATGGTGCGACAGCAGCAGCAGCAACAGGAGCAGGAACAGCAACAGAGCTGCAGTCAGCAGCATCTAAAATGGCGGCTTCCTTCTCTCCCTCTGGGTCTTAGCAAATATAGGCTGGAAGGGGAAAGTGGAAATGACAGCCTCCTAACACCCCTCACGACCAAGACATCTGCCTTGTGATTATCCAGAGGCCGCTGAGTTTCTACGGCTACGCGCCGTATCCAGGAAACAGTCGTTGATGTCACCGTCACAGCCCAGTAGTTAGTCACCCTCAGACCAGAGGCCTCTTTTTAAAAATTCATCCCATCCTTTGTACTTCGATCTATCTACAGCCTGTGAACCCAAAAGAGGTTTTTCTTGGCAAAACCTCTAATGAAGCCTATAGAGTCTGTCGGCTCCAAACTCCCACATATGTCTACTGTCTCATCCCACATACAGTGCCTCTGCCGTCTCAGAGTGAGTCTTACCTGTTTGAGGGGCAGCAACATGAACTCCTCGGTCTTGGACACCTCCACGAAGTGCTGCAGGACGTACTTGTGGGCGGACTTGAGCAGGTCGCTGCAGGAGTGCGTGTCGGCGAAGCCGCGGATGCCCAGGCAGTTGGAGGGGTCCAGCTGGCTCAGGAGGAACTTGCAGCAGGCGTCCCTCACCCCGTTGAGCTGCAGGAGGCTGGCTGCGGGAAGCAGCGTCTGCAGGGGGGCACAACGGAGGATGAGGAGGAGGAAGAAGAATAGGAGAAGCAGGAGGATAGGGAGAAGAAGGGGGAGAAGAAATGGAGGGACAAAAACAAGGAGAAGAAGAAGAGAAAGGAGAACTACAAGATGAAGAAAAAACAAGAACACCAATGACAATAACATCAGCAAACAAAAACGAAATACGGAAACGATGAATATAAGGAAGATGAGGAAGAAGCAAGAAAACGATGGGAAAGAGGAACAACAACAACAAGAAAGCCACTGCAGCTGCTGCTGTGGTAGCAGTCAGGTCACTTCAGTTTCCTGTACTGGTTCAATTTAGGCCAGCTCTTCCTGTATGGGGCTCGAAAGATGACCCACTTCTCAACAAATTCTGGTTATTTTAGCACTACCCATAATTACCACTACCCCTAATGTGATGATAAAGGCAAATCTCATCATTTAGGAGCCATGTCTGATGGTTTGTTATCATTTGTAGGGGGTTTAAGTACAGTCCTGTATGCTGCTCTTAATCAAGAGAGCAACTGTCATCCAGTTAAAATAACTGAACTTCCTGCTGCTAGAACCACCGCAAGATATATTTCATTTATTTAAGAGGACCTATTATGTTCATCTTCAATGTTCATAATAATTTTTTTCACAGTATGAGACAATTTTTTGTCTCATACTGTACAACTCTATTCACCCTGTCTGCAACAGTGTCTTTACGCCCCCCCCCCCCCCCCCCCCTCCCAATTAACTCAGTGTGCTCTGATTGGCCAGCTGGGCAGGCGATAAAGATTGTGTTATAAGGTTGTGTCATCCTGTAACAAAGGATAAGGGCTGTATTTCCAAGAAGGCGCTTCAAGCAGCTGAGAAAGGTGGTTTCTGTGGGATACAGTTACTCCTTCTGGCATGTACTACTGTTAACATGCACAAAAAGCAGTTTAACACCAGGGAAAAAACAGAATAGGTCCTCTTTAAAACAAGTGTTTGGTCCTCCTTAAAACAAGTGTTTGGATAAAAGTGTCTGCTAAATGACTGAATGTAATGGAATGTAAATGTTTGCTCCCATACAACTGTGTATACACAAAATCCTGGCTTCTACACATGATACCCTTTGTGCTGTTGGCTGGGACTCTCCAACTGAGTGGGCCATTTAATTCCCCTCTCCGTGATGCCCTCCCTGGCCAGGAATGCCAGCTGTCTGGCACACACGCGTGTGCCCACATCAGCCTTTATAAGCACAACCCCCCAAGACATCGAACGCTAAATGCAGACTGCCGAGTCATCATGCCCATCTCAATCTTCATATTTCTGATGACGGGCCGCTCACAGGCTCTTGACAGTCTTTTACAGTGGCTGTGACCACTATCCATTAGCACTTGGAGGCTAGTCAGGGATTCTGGCATAATGGGGTTGAGCCCTTGAGGGCTGTTATAAAGCCATGCCTACCACTAACCACATGATGCATTATTCACTGGGGACAGTTTTGATATGATCCATATTAACCCCTGCGTTTTATTAATGCTTTATTAACCTCATGTTAAAAATGTAGTTAAAAGTAAACAATCCATTCACTTAAAATACTTTTGACTATCAGTACATTTTCCCGGTTTCTCAGTTACCATGCCTGGCTGGCTGGACAGCAAATGTAGGGCTTTCAAGACACAAATTTGACTTCACAGTCGTGTTTCTACTTCCTGTCCACAGATTATTATTTGACAGCAGAGACCTCAAGAGAACCACAAGAGCCAAGCTTAGTTTCGGGCTGCCCTGTGGGAAACTGTCGCCACATGCTGACCAAGCGCAGCTACAGACTTATGTGAAGCTCCTTTGAGAAACGTGAGAGCTCCGCATTTAGAAGGAGGTGACACGTTCCTCGTCTAGGCAGGGGAAAGGGGGGTGGGGGTGGGGGTGGGGGTGGGGGTGCGGGGGCTTGAGAGAGAAAGCGCACCTGCACGTTGCCCTCTCCCACCACGATCTCGGCCGTGTAGGCGTACTGCACCAGCTGCTCCAGAGCCTGTGAGTCGATGTCGTGGAGGGTGACGTGGGTCTGTCGACTCTCCGACATCTCATCTGCATGATCACATTCATCACACACAGACACACACACACACATGTGCGCACGCAAACACACACACACACACACACACACACACACAGAAAAGGCAACAAAAAAGCACATTTAGTCAAGGACACTAGATACAGATGACCCTTGTGGTTGTAAGTTAGACAATGCAGCAAGCAGCAACCCAGGTTTAAACACTTGAGACCTAGACTAGCTGACAGGAGGCCGAATTCAGTTACCACAGACTTAATGGAGATTGTAATTATGCAAAGTGTTATCACTGTAAATTAGACTCTAGTGAGCTGCCACAAATAGGTTTCTAAAAGTCAGTACTTTTAAAAAGCTGATAAGGGGCTCTGTATGTTGAATACATTCTTATATCACAGTCGCATTCGTCTTCACAACACAAATATATTTTTATGTCATTTTTCAGAACACATTTCAACATCCATCGTCAACATAAACAGCCATCAACATTAGGCAGCACGATCACATCCATTGCTTCAAACCCAAGCAGTTAATAGGCTCTCTGGTTTCCCCCATCACTGAATAGACAGGGTGGGCTCGCTGCCAACCGAGTAACCCAACAGGATCTTAGAGAATAAACAGAAGAACTGATCTTGTGTTGCAATATTTTCACAAATGACAGGGCTGGGAAAAGTAATACCGGACCATCTTTGTAACGTGTGAAATTTGAAAAGCAACACAAGCTATAACATGTTATTCAGTTTGCGCTACAAGTGCATGATTATTTGGGGGGGGGGGGGGGGTATTTGGTAACTGCAGCAAAATGTCCTTCTACATGGCATTATCGGTAGGCTAATATTTCTTCATTGCCTATTTACATTAAGCTTTATATTTGAAATGTATCATACATTAAACATCACATGTCCCATTTTACAACTGGACTTACCACACTGTTCTGTACCAGTGAGAAAACAATAATTGAAGGGGAAACAGCAGCCTCTTTTTAGTAACACGTTCACAAGCAACTGGCTGTTCAGGCAAACCAACCACCACTCCAAGGGAGAGAAAAAAACATGTCATGTTGTCAAGAGACAAGTAATTTTCTTCTCGGCTAAATCAAGCATGTAGTCTAGAGTTGGGAGAGAAGCCAAAATGGCAGCCTGACGTTGACACTTCCTATAGACATACCATCTAGCTGGAGGCGTAGGGGAGAGGAGGGGAGGCGGGAGAGGCTCGTCGGGTGGTGACCTGGGACCGTGACAGGAAAGAGAATGTAGCACATAGAGCAGAGGTGATGGCTGATGAAGGGGTTAGGTATGAGGTGAGACAGGAAGACAACACCACTGACAAAATGATGGACAGATAGCTGGCTGTTACACCGCTAGAATTAGGTCTACAAGAAGCGACTGCATTGTCAATCCAACAAATGATTTTAATTTGTCTAATGAATACAGCCAGATAGGCAGAATATGTTCACATTGATATCTGTATGTCAAGATTTTAAAGGGCTATGATTACAAGGGAGACTGCAGTGTTATCTCTTATGTTTTTGAGGCTAAATCGGTTTATTTTTGGTGGGAGGGGGGTATAATAAAGCCTAGTGGAATTTTTTAATGGAGGATCTCCATTTAAAATGGGATTCAGGCCAAGGCTAGGGCCAGACAAAATGGCCACAAAAAAAAAAAAACATTCGATTTGGACTTGAAATAGATTGGAATGACTCATGCTAAGCCAGCGAGTCGCTCGCTCATCTGACGCTGGGCACTTGGCTGAGCCACAGAGACAGAGGAGAGAGAAAACACACAGAGAGTGGGAGCGAGATTGAGGAAGGATCTCCACACATAGGAAGAGCAGAGGAGGATCACACGAGGTCAGGGCTAGGGCTGTTGGAGGCAGAGGGGAGCCTGAAGCAGATGCCAATCATACCGAAGCTCAGGTGTGAGGGAAGACCCAATACAACACTGGAGGACAGGTGCCGAAGGAGGGCGAGACAAAGAAAATAAAGACAAAAAGCAAGCAAGCAAAAAAGACAGAGAAGGAATGTCTAAGACACTTACTTGTAAACATGGCGTGGAAGTAGGGGCTGCAGGAGGCCAGCACAACCTTGTGCGCCTTGATCTCCTTGCTGGCCACGTGCAGCACGATGTCGCAGAGCAGGCCACGCTGCCGCATGCGGTTCATTGACACGAAGGAGTCGTGGTAGTGCCGCTTGGAGTTGTGCGAGATGCTGTGGCCATCGCGGTTCAGCAGCTGCATGCCGCCCTCCATCATGGCGCTGCTCTCCGTGGGCTGCCTGGGCCTTGGCCTCACTCTCGGCAGCTGGGGGACGGGGAGAGGAAGACTGGTCAACAATCTGCACTTTCCTAACGGATCAACAGCAATTCAACCCCTCGACCTACTGGTGGGAATAAGATGCAGTGCAAACAGAAAGAAATCGGAAGATTGCTAGTTGGATCTCGACCTCTTGTCTTCTGTCACTTTATGTGCATGCTCCATTCAGGTCTTTACAGCGGATTCAACCACTCTGCTCCGCTCCAGCGTTTCCATGTGGACGCAGATTTTTCTTGACACGGCTCCGTGTGGAAGGCGATAGAAAAAAGGTACCCGATCCAAAAAAAAATAAATCAGGATTCAGGCAATCCGTGTAGACATGAGCCTGAGAAACAGACACCCTCTTTCACTGTACAGTCTCTGGACAAGGATAAAAGTCCCAGCTAAACGAACGAGTGCTAATCCAATGTGTGCGACGCCATCATCATGGCGGAGGAGTAGATAGAGGGAAGCCTGACGGCAGCAGCCCCCTTGATCTCCCCACTTCAAAGGCACTGGCCTCATCTGATAACGGTCCTGCTCTTTGATTCCAGAAGCAACGCATTATGTATGACCATGCAAATAAGTGATAGAGGGGGGGGGATTAGGACAGATTAAGTGCTGATTCAGTGAGGGCGGGGTTGCTGTGACATGGAGAGGGGGCTCAGTTGCAGCACTCGCCTCACATAGAGCCGCCAGCTGGGACGCTCAGCTGAGTAAGCCACCTCAGGCAGGCTCCAGAGAATCGCTCCGGCCTCAAACCCAAACTTGCTTTTTAATGGCCAACTCCACACATCCATGGCAACAGGGTCACTCTAGCACTAGCTGGCTAGATCTCTGTCCCTTTTTTTTAGACCAACATCTTTCCCTTGTCAGGAGCAAATTCACCACAAAGAAAGCCAAAAGGTTGCCCAAGGCTACGGGGCTCTTTAAAAGAATCCCGTAAAGAGAAGGACCAGACAAAGCAGTGAGCATGGCTATGCTCGTCACTGGCTAGATGAGAGCGCTTGTGTGCATGCAAGAAACATCAGTGCTTTTATAGCCAAAGTCTGGCAGAGCCTGCTCCTCGTTGTTTTGCCGTGATTAAAACTTTATAGCATCATCCATCAGCCAACTGCTTGTTATCCTTCTGAGACCCCCTGTTTTTTTTACCTCAAAAACAATGGAATTTAAACAGAATTAATAAAGCTCACATTTTTTTTAGGAGCTGCTTGGGGCATTAGGCCATTTTGGGTATTTGTAAACACTCCTTGGGTTTTTTTTCCTCAAAAGAAATGTTTCACTCAGTGCCGGTGACATTGACACAACCTAAACACTTCTTGTTTTTTTTCCCACAGAATAAATGTTTCACTGAGTGTCTGTGACATTGACACAACTTAATATTAACTGGCGTGGAAGAAAAACAGTATTTGAGAAGCTTCTCTGTGAATCATGGATGAAGGCAGTGCTGTGACACTCTGAGCCGTGGAGTCCCTGCTGTGCGGCATCTTCCCACGAGTCACATGCAAGCACAGCTCTATCAACGGCATCGCTATGGAGACTACTGTACAGTGTGGTGTGAGACCATGATGTACAGCTAATTTGCAAATTCAGTCAGAGCAATGGAAGACTTTCATTGAACAGGAGCACAATGGATTATTAACCTTTGAAAGTGTTCTAACTAACATCAGAAGATGGTAATGGAGGAAAAATATTCCGATGGTTGTTAAATCTTCCACTATCTTCCACTATCCACAGCTGGATTGCTTAGAACAAAACAAGAGCTAAACTGGCGTTAAGTGCAAAGCGGTGCATTAGGTCAATGATGAAAGTGCTTATTTGAAATTTGCTTTGGTCCACTGGCCATATACTGTCATTACAGAATTCTATAACAACTGAGAACAAGCTAAATTGGGTTGGCCACAAAGAGCATGATTTTGGAGGTGTGTGTTTCCTAAGGCATAGAGAACCATCATTGTAACCTCTCGAATAAAGTCAATACTCCACTTTGAGTTTGGTTTGATCTGCAAGCCCTAATTAAGCAAACCAACAGGGCAAAACTACCTTTACACAGAAATACATTTTCTGAGCCATACCACTCAGGGTGAAAACAGGCCATCTGGTGTCTCTTACGAAATGGCTGGTGGGTCTCAGGTGTTCAAAATAAACGATATTGTCACAAAATACCCCCTCAATGTGCAACCCTAGTATGGCCAGTGAATAATGCATCATGTGTTCTGCACACATGAAAGAGGGTCTGTAGAGCCATAACAAAAGCTTTACCTGAGTATTGCTGAGTGTTCAGCTGCAATAGTCAGCCCAACAAGCTAGTTAGACAGTTGTCCATATCACATCTTATCATCCATGGTAAACAGCTCTTTCAGGAGTGCATTTCAGGGGACGTTTATTTGGCATTATAAATATGATATCAGACTCCCTGTGCAACTTCTACTTATGCTGCGTAGCAACCGTCCCAGGTAGCACATAACTCACACTGAGTCCCTGTTTAACATATCTGGCTTGCTGCATCATCCACATTTAGCTCTAATAAATGAAGAGGGTTAGATGTCAAGCATTTGCCTCTTTCAGACCTGTTCCACCAGAAAAGTGGCAGCCTAACGGAGCTAGAGGGAGTCATGACAATAGACAACGACTGTATTACTCTCATTACATCTCCTCTGCAGGGACTTAGGTAAACACAGCGTTACCATGTCAATGCCCACATCCCAAAGCCAACAGCCGGTTTCTTTGACTCAGCAGACTATGCAGGTGGAAGGCAGCGGCACCACAAATGAGCGCATACCATATGGGGTCTCTCGTCACTGCTTTGAAATTAAGGCTGTTTTTAAGAAACATAATATGTCAACACATTACAAGCATTCACTTAGCCAACGTATATTTCATACACCGAAAATATTAAGATGATGATAAGATACAGGACGGCGTTAAGCTTTGTAGCCCAACCCATCCCTTGTTCAGCATCCCAGTAATGAGCAATAAAAATACAACGGGCTCTCTGAAAACACAATTACCGGATGGGCACAGATGTTCTTTGTGAGTCCAACGTCTTCTCTTTGTTTGGCTCCCAGAGAAAAACTGGTCCTGGCCGTTCTTGGCTGATCTCTACGCTGGCTATCCAGCAACAAAATCGTGCGGGGCATATGAAAAATGAATATACCTTCAGTTTGAGCTTTTGTATGTTGTTGACGTAAATGCAAACCGCATGAGCGCTGACATCAATTTTTAAGGTGGGACAGCTGCTGCAGAGGTTAGCACGCAGAGTGTGGCTGCAAACCTCACATAGCATTGCGTTTACTGACTTTATGATCCACCCTGTATTAAAAAACAACAATATTCTATTATTTTGATAGCGATTCTATCGACTGGCAACGATTCCCGTAGTTAATATGTTGTATTTCTTAAACCACCTTAACAGACGGAGACGCTTCATTGTACAGTCAAGGAAATTCGTAAGCATCTCCCTCACGGCACAACCATAAAAAAATGAATTAACTTATAGTTTGTCAACATATCAAGTTGTTTATCACAGCCTCTGTAAATGGTGGGAAACTGTTTGAACAACCAACGTTATTGACTGCTCTGGTTTCAAACGCACAAGTAATACCATAAGGAGGGGACAGGCTGGCTAATTTTGAAGGCTCATAGGCTATGTGTGTGTGGCACAGAAATCTTTGCACACAAATACAATGACAGTCGACGAATAAGTCGACATTTCCCACAAATACAACAAGAGCTTACCTTGCGATACGTAACTTAACGCTAATGAATCTACAAGTGAGTATTCGTTTCATATTTGTATTTCCAGTGCATTCAATAAACTGACATAAAACGCAAGTCAGACCGGGCTCTTTTGTCAAGAGTGAGTAGCTAACGTTAGATAGCAAGGCGAGTTGAAGAAAATGTCACTGTCAACCTGATTAGATTCTTTCTCATAATCAAAAGAAGTGGTATGTTGACCACGGCAGGGCAAAAAAGGCGTTTCCTTGTGTTCAGACAAAGCTTAGCAAAAATTTAGATCTACGCGCCTTAAACAAGCAGAGGTGTCTGGCATGACAGAGGTAGCTTTTCCCTGAGAAGAAAATCAGACTCACCCGCCGTCGTTTGTATCGCAGGGGCAGCGCTTGTCGTTTCCTAGCAATGATTCTTTCCAGTTTAAAAAGTAGTCAGTAATTTCAAGAGAAAATGAACTCTTTAGCAATTATGTTACAGTGATTATTCATTAACAGACATCACATGTCACACCAAAACACTATACTGTCTTCTCAGCCTCACTTGACTGCAAGAGAATCTGAAGTAATACTTCGTTTCAAATCTACGTTCGTGTGTTTTTTCCTTCTCGCAGCATGCGTCATAAGGAGGCGTGGAGCAGACCCCACATTATCAGAATCAGAATCACGTTTATTGGCCAAGTAAGTTTGCAGAAACAAGGAATTTCACTCCGGTTTAAGTGGCTTTCATTGAACTTACACAAACTATACAACACAACACAACAGCACAATGGTCTAAGAAATCCAATAGATATATACAGGGAGGAATGGCTAAATACAGGAGCTGTGAACTGTAAACACAACAAGTAGTGCAAAGTGTGGAGAGTGCAAGAAGTGCAGAGATAAATATTAAATGGTAAGGGAATGACGTAAGAAGTACAGTATATACAGCCTGTATAGTTATACAGTAAGTGGTGGAATGTATTGCTTATTTGTATTTGAGGCAAAAAAAATAGATGAATATGATTCGTGGGTGTAAATGTACAGTGGTTGATTTGGTGATTGCACAGTGCCACAGTGAGTTAGCTGTATTATTATGCAGAGCCCAGGCTTCCCGTTTGTAGAGAACAATCTAAATTGAATTTAACCTAACGGTGTTAAGGAGAGATTTATGAACAAAGTCCTTCCCATTGGTGAAAAAAATCACACCTGTTGAAATGAAGAACATGAGGAGCACAGAAACAGAACAGGAAATTAAACTAGACTATATCATGCTGGTATTAGGCTTTTTTTACACAATAATTTCACACAGAATAATACATATTGTTGTATTGCATTATTTGCCTTCAGTTCACTTTGAATCTCCTCAGATTGTTTCTTTTTGTAGTATAAGTAATCCACTCAGCACTCACAGCCTACCAGCTAAACCTATTTGCATTTATTGGTCGAGAGCCATTCATGTTGGAGTTGTGGTAATAAGTGTCAATCTAATTGACAATATCTGATTAGCATAACTAATGACATGGACAACTCACAGTGGCACAAGGCTAGAGAAAGATAGTCCAGTAAATTATAGAAACTAAGGCCAGTAGCAAGCAGCTTTATGTCTGTATAGATCTGTGCTTTCATGATGGCACTCTCATTACCTCAAATAAAATTGATTGAAATGCTGTTTCTTTTCTGCCATCCTCAACAGAATCAGAATCAGAATCAGAATCAGAATCAGCTTTTATTGGCCAAGTTAGTTTGCACAAACAAGGAATTTGTCTTGGTGCAGTGGCTCTCACTGTGCTTACACATATTACACATATATACATCACAACACAAAACAATACAACAGTGCAAATAAGTACAACAGTGCAAAACAATACAATACAACAGTGCAAAACAATACAATACAACAGTGCAAAACAATACAATACAACAGTGCAATGGTCAACAATCCAATATGTCTTAAAAAAAATATCCAAGGAGTATATAAACAATAGTGCAAAGTGGAGAGTCCAGGAAGAGCAGGCATAAATAAATACTATATGGTATTGGGTTATACAGGAAGGGTGAAATAAGCTGGCGCAGGAAGTACATCCTCTGCTGGGCCTTCTTGATGATGGTGTTGATGTTGATTTCCCGCTCCAGGTCTCGGGAGATTGTGGATCCCAGGAACTTGAAGGATTCAACAGCCAACACAGTACTGTTGAGTATGGTGAGGGGGGGAAGTGCTGGGGGGCTCCTCCTGAAGTCCACTGTCATCTCTACAATTTTGAGCGTGTTAAGCTCCAGATTGTTGCGACCGCACCACAGGGCCAGCTGTTCAACCTCCTGTCTATATGCAGACTCATCATCATCACGGATGAGGCCGATGACTGATGTGTCGTCTGCAAATTTAAGGAGTTTAACAGACGGTTTCCCTGAGGTGCAGTCGTTGGTGTAGAGGGAGAAGAGCAGTGGGGAGAGCACGCATCCCTGAGGTGCACCAGTGCTGACTGACCGGGTGCTGGATGTTGTTTCACCCAGCTTCACTTGCTGCTTCCTGTCTATCAGGAAGTTTGTGATCCACTGACAGGTGGAGGCGGGCACAGTGAGCGGGCTGAGTTGGCGTGCAATATCACACAGTGCATGACCAGCATAAAGAAAAGCTGATCCACCTAGTTTTCATTTATTGTAGCCAAACATGAGATGAAATCAAGTTTAAGTTTTAGGCCTGTTTTTTAGCCTAACTCACATACTTCGCAATAACAACAACAATTCATTCTATTTTAATAACATTGTTAATGTTTGTAGTACAAAGTTCTGCTACAGTTGTCCCCAACACTAATGCTTTCACATGATGTTCAAGAAATAGCTTAGCTCTCCATTAACAGGAAAGGGCACCTGAGGACTGACACGGAAAGGTGTTTTTTTTTTATTTAGTTTTTTTTTTTTTACAGATGTGCAACTACACAGTTATTGAGGGGTATGCACCATTAATCCCCACCCCCCTTGTTGAAAGGTTATTTACAAGTCTATGAAGTTCAAATTCAGGTTGCTTTACACACAATGGCCAAACAGTAAAATTATCATTTATAGCAACTATACCCGCAAACTAATGAAGATTAACACATGACAACTCAACTGTAGCAGTATAGAGACAAAAGGAAACGGTTAAGTAATGTGGAAAAAATACACACAAATGGGAGATTTCGTTTCACTCACTCTCAGTTGCAGACTGCAACAAAGGCCTACTGGGCAGCAAGAGGTACATCCTGCACTTGTACCCGGCCCTATTTTAGTAAGCTCTTCTTACTGTCTAATCATACACAATAACAGGGTAGCTATGTTTATTTGGCACTAGGCCCAGTATATTATAAACAAAATGTTATGCAATTTATGGGGGTCCCTGCTCATCTCGCAATCAGGTTGGGGGTCCCTGGCCTGAAAAACGTTGAAGACCCCTGGTCTAATGCATAATAATTTGTAAGTAGGCTATGAGCTACATTTGTTCAAATATTTATCTCGGTTCTTCTCTGTAAAAAAAAAATAAACCTATCCCGCCATCACTTTCTATTATTTTCTTCTGGTCTATTCTTTCCAGCACCGACTGAATTTACTAGCCAACCATTTATTAACAACTTTACAGAGAAATGACAGCACCCACCGAGCTACTAGCCAGTGACCTTATGGATGCGCATCTCCGCCTTTGCTTGCTAAAAGAAGCGACCTGTAGTAAACCGATTCCACTTAATCACTTTTATAACTGTATTTCACTGCCCACTACTGCGTTTCTGATTCATAAAAGTTTCAGACAAGCGTTCTAACATGCCAAGGCAGAATAGGCAGAGAAACAGACATTCTGGTTGAGGGAAACTCATTAGCAGAATACATTTTATAACGAGGAAAAGCAAAAGAGAAACAGAAAATTGGACATTTCAACGTTTCTTTTTGTGTGAACAGATTTCCCTTTATTATGTAACTCATATTTTTGAACCTACCCTTGTTTTGGTAGCGCCCCATGTGTGGTGCCTCTATGCGCTGCATACATTGCAAATCCCTTTTTGCGCCTCTGGTTAGTTTTCTAGCTACTTAACTAATCCAAAGTCTATTTGGCAGTAAATCCCACTCCTATACATGATGAAAACATAGCCTCCTGAATAAGTTTCTCATGTATTCATTCGTTTCGACCCATAAACATAAAACTGATCGTTGAGCGCGTCACATACCGCGGTGCATTGTGGGCGTTAGTTTTGTAGACACGTTTTCTGTCCAGCATGGCAAGCAAGCAGAAGAGGTAATGCATTAGGAAAAACGTGACAATTTATATTAAACCACGTGGATTTAAGAAATGTACCCTGTATGAATGTGTCGATCATTTTGCGCTAGTTCTTGGAAATGTATCATACGTACAGCTAAAACAAGAATTGTGGTTCCTTACTCTCTTGTGAGCTAACGTTAAGTTGTCCTTCTAGTTAGCTAGCATGCTAACTTGCGCTTACTTTACCTATTTGAAAGTTGTTATGACAAGCTTAATTATGAGACCGTTAAAATATGACAGCTTTTCAGTATTAGCGCCGCATTTAATATTTTTAGATCATAAATCATTTCCATTCCTAAACAATAATGTAGTTCTTGGAGTGAGTGTTTGTTAGAGCAAGCTAGCTAGCTGCCTGTGCTGTATCAGACTGTTTTAAAGAGCTTAGAATGATAGCTGATTTTCTTATTCGGCCATACCGAAAACACCACGACTGTATCATCAGACCCTTGATGTTTGTTGGTCTTCTAAATATGTTAGCTAGATATTATGTACGGTGATAATGTTTCAGCTGGATAAGTAGGTAGCTAGTTAGCTATCCAGAAGAGACATCAGCAGATGTGTGGTGGTCATTGGATTAAAAACGACACACTGATTTATTTTCCAATTTGTTGACATATTTTAGGAAGTTGGAAGACTTGTCCGTGGATGAGTTCCTGGTGTCTGGCTTTGAGTCGGACGGGGACGGGGACGACTCTGACTCAGAAGGGGAAGAGAATGGCAAGGAAGAGAAAACAGTCCCTTCTGAGACGTGAGTGCACAGCATCCTCACACTTGCCAGTGTTTTACGATGTGGCTTTACAAGCTTTCAGTTGTGTTTCATCCACTCTCCACGATTGTCTCATTGGTCTGTTATTGCCTGTTCTAACTTTGCTGAGGTGTATTGAAGGATTCCCAAGAAGAAGGGGAAGGCGTCTGAGCACAAGGACCAGCTGTCTCGGCTTCAGGCAAAAGATCCCGAATTCTACAAGTTCTTGAAGGCTAATGACAAGAAGCTGCTGAACTTCGATGACACAGACAGCTCCGAGGAGGATGAGGAGGAGGACAAGTATCACACACTACCCTCTGAACTGGAGGTACGATAGTTATTCCTCTGATGATGAGGAAGAATCATTGTTTTTGCTCGTCATTATTTGCTGTAAGTGAACATTGAAGTAAGAACAACGCTTTGATGTTTTGACATGATTAAATGTATAACCCTTAGGAGGCCAATTCTGATGAGGAAGAACAGGAATCGGCCATCAAGTCAAAGAAGTCTGAATCCATTCCAGTCACAGAGAAGATGATCGCTGAGTGGAAAGCAGCTCTGAGGGTGAGTGTATTGCTCAAGAACTATTAAAAACAACTAGTTGTGGTGTGGTGCGAACATCCTGTCACCAGGGGCATTGTGCAAAGCAGGATGCATGAATTTCTTACAGCATTGAAATTGGGATGCATTGTGGAAAATCATTGCTGCTTTTATAACACATTTTCAATTACTCTAAGAATATACGTGTTAATATTGAATTGCTTTTTTTCATTAAATTCATAATTTTTAAATGTATGTAACTTGTGTGCTTTGGCTTATTAAATGGGTCAGTTGCAAAACAATATGGTGGTATGCCTTTTACACCCATCATGCCTTTGTGTTTGTTTCCAGGCTGAGCCTTCTCAACGCCTCTTCAGAGAAGTCACTCAGGCTTTCAAAGGCGCCGTGGCTACAACCAAAGGCGACAGTGTTGACCAGTGCAGATATGTAGTCTCTGATAGTGCAGGTAATGTTGCAATATCTATTAATAAGCCCTGATGGGCTATCTGATGCATAATAAATGTGCAGGAAAAAGTAATGGATGGTAAAATACATTTTTATTCCATAATTATTAGGGGTGTTAATCTCTCATGACAAAAACGATTCGATTCGTATCTCGATACATTGGCACGATATGATACAAGAAAAGATGCATGTTGATAAAAAACAATTCAGTACGATACAATACGATTCGATGCAATGCGATTCGATGCCGTTCAATTATTGAAAACATTAAGTCGGACATCCCAACCTGCAAAAAAATAATTTCAGGGAGGTATTGCCCCCCTAGGCCTACATATTTCTGTTGTGGTCCCTAAAAGCATAATATCATTTTATAGGCTATAGTCCTATGAAATTCTTTGTTAATTATGTTTAAATATGTAGATTACTTTTACTATTTATTATATGCTGCTAATACTTTCCTATTTATGTAAATTGCTTTTATTTGTATTCCATTGCAACTTTAAACAAGTCTAAGGAGCTTGTTGTTTTCATGTAGCCATGGCAACTAGCTGGCATGAATAATATGCACATGAAATGAAACTTCAACATGTCTATTACAGTAATTTAACCCACCATGGGCAATGCTGAAATCCCAGATAGTTCAGCGTGCAAGACGGTCATTGTGATTTACTTTTATAAGACAGGGGTACACCTTTGAATAGTCTGTTGTAAATTGTCTGATATTTTCTTTTTAGGGGGCTTTCTCCCTCATACAGTGCTTATATTAAAAGTTAGGACATCATGATGGCTCGGTCTCGGAATCATGACTATAAATGTTAAACATAATTGTTAATGATACAAATATTCCTCTATTTATTATTTTATAATTATTTAAATCCGAGGATGTCTGTAGAAACACGCAATCAACAACGATGTTCCTTCCTTGGCTGAAGTAGCTAGCATAGCATCGGCCATTGAAAATGAATAGTGTAGCTAGCATAGCATTGTTGAGAGTTGTAATCTGTCATTCTCTCCAGGTTCTCTCAGGCGTTAATAGTGAGAAAACAGCCTGATTGGTTTATGCTATGCGGGCTTTGGCCAATGACAAGTTGTCATTGTTCTGACTGAGATAAAAATGCAACAGGCCAGAGAGTGTTTTGTGTTTTTAAAAAAAACGGAGGGACAAACTCTTGTGAACCGATTCATAACTTTTAAATCGGGCAAAGACCGGTTGATGACATTTTAAAACCGATACGGGACTTCACTCATCGATGTAGTCGTATCTTACCACGCTAAAAACGGATATCGAAGCGTATCGGTTATTTTTTACACCCCTAATAATTATAAAAAAAAGGCTTCAGTGTTCAGTGTGTAATCTCCCTGGTCTTTCCCTCTGTCTGCATGTAGTGTTCAATGCACTGGTGGTGTTCTGCATAAGAGATATCCCAGTTGCTCTGCAGAGGATGCTTGACCTCAAGTCATTTGAGAAAGAGGACCAAAAGAAGTAAGAACGTCTTGCTTATTTGCTTACTCGTCAAAAGATGGCGCTACCCTAACTTTGCATATAAGCCAGCTGTGTGGTTTATGCTGACAAGGAGATCTACCTGTCAATTTAAGTCACCATTGTTTTGTTTCTTTTCTTATTTGCAGGCTGATATTACCATCCTCCAGTAAAAGGTGGCAGAAGAACATGCTTGACATCAGAATGTACCTTAGTGGTCTCATTCAGGTATGGAAAAGTATAGTAATAATAATAATTCATTTTATTTTTAACGCACTAAACACCTAGCCATATGATTCGCATGGCCATACGTCAAGGTTTACTCGTTTGAGGGTGTGTTTCCTGTCCATATAGCAAATTATTTTTGTTAACATGTTACCGGTGAATCTGTTCACAGCTCCTGTCCAGCCTAACTCAGTTCACAGTTGTTGCCGCTGTTCTCCGTCACATCAACCAGATGGTGCCCTACTACCTGTGTCTGTCCAAACAGTGCAGAGTCTTAGTAAAGGTAAAACCAGTTTCTTACTATAATGCTTCTCTGCAGGGCTGATTACTCTCTCAGCTCCCCCTACTGGCCACATAGGAAATAGCAGTCATTTAAGCAACTTAAGTTGCAGGACTTTTTTTTATCTGTATTTCCTGCTTTGTTTAGAGATGAAGGGGTAGATTAAATGGTCAGTTGCCAGTGGAGGAAATCATTCAGCACTGAATTTAATTCATTTGTTGGCAAATATTTAGGTTGGTTTTATAAGGTAGGTAGCTGGTAGCCATTCTTGATGTCATCTTGAAGCTGTAAATTCAGGCTATGGTTGAAGTAGACGTGAAGTTGGTGTTAATGATCTGTCCTTGCCTCTGTGTCCTCAGCACCTGGTGAAGCAGTGGAGCACAGGGGAGGAGACTGTTAGAGTTCTGGCCTTCTTGGCCCTCAGCAAAATCTGCCGTCACAAGCAGGACATCTACCTCAGCGTCATCCTAAAGGTGGGTGTGGGTGTGTGTGTGTGTGTGTGCGCGCGCGCCGTGGAATGTATCTAAAGAACATAACTACTACCAAGATTTAGTGAATTAAGACTTTTGTTTCAGATATAAAAGTGGACATTTGGAATTCTTTGCATGGTTAGTGTAAAAGTAAGGTTCCAGGACCTATATGTGGTCAAATGTCCTGCATATTAATAATAAACAGTGATTGTGTGCGCTGCAGTTCCTCTTTTATAATATATCCATCTGGCTATCTACTTATCTGCCTCCACACTATGTTCTAATATGTTGTGTGTTTGTGTTTTTCTTGCAGCAAATGTACATCGCCTATGTGCAGAACTGCAAGTTCACGTCGCCCAACACTCTGCCCCTGATCAGCTTCATGCAGCGCACCCTGAGTGAGATGTACGCTCTGGACACGCAGGTCTCCTACCAGCACGGCTTCATCTACATCCGCCAACTGGCCATCCACCTCAGGAACGCCATGACCATGAAGAAGAAGGTGGGTGGCCAACAGTGTTACAGAGCAGATTTAAAAATATTCCTTATTGTGATATTAGAGATTGGGTATAATTGGCTTAAAGTAACACCCGGAAGGGGTTTACTTTCTGCTGGACTATTCTGTAACGTATTTGCTGTCTTGCTTTGTCTTGTGTTGCACTTGCTTGATGTTTGACTGTGTTAGGAAAGTTGTTGGCAAGCTAGGCAACATAGCTTTGACAATAACACTACAAAGAAGCCGACGCGAGAGCACTTATTACTAGCATCAATGTACAAGCGTGTTATAACAAGCTTGCTAACATCGCTAATGAGATGTCTTGCTAGCGGCTAAACTTGTTGAAATTTGCTTACCTTGTTTGACAAACTAGCGAGTCAACAACTTTCCTAACACAGTCAAACATCAAGCAAGTGCAACAAAAGACAAAGCAAGACGGCAAATAAGTTACTGAATAGTCTAGCAGAAAGTAGCCCCCTACCTGGCGGCTCCAGAAACTCCATAGTGTTACTTTAATTCTCTGAATTTGAGTTGTAAAATGGAACCTGGTGGAAATGGTGACTGGATTTAAACTAGCCTGTATTATTTAGCATTTGTGCACAAAGCAACAGCCACAGCCACAGAGAAGTTCCTTTCAGATGAGTTTGTGGGGTGCCAAATCTGCACCCTGACTGCAGTGCCAAAGACCCAGGCTTGGCCGGTTGTTCTTCAATCTTGGGTCATGGAACAGAATCTTTGGTGATAAACCTCTGAGTCAGTTTCATATTTGTCAAGGATGGCCTGTTTAACTTTAGCGTAGTCTCTAGCATCAAGTATGTCTATTGCTACATGCAGCATGGGCCCTCCCTGACAACAAGGGGATGTGATACAAGGCCCGGTTTTCCATTAGCTACTGGTTCACAAATGCGATCAGTTCAAATGTGGTCAAATAGTGTTCAATGTCCTCATCCTCAACATAGGTGGACATCTTAGCGGCCTCTCGGACATAGGGCTGGCTAAACGTGACGTCGTCTGCCTTGTGCTTGGGCTTTTTACTCACTGCTCTCCTCCCCGGACTGCTGGACCTCAATAAAGGAGGTCAATGCAGACTCGAGCCTAGACATGCGGCCATCTGAGGCAGCTGACTGTGGCCTGGATGTGGTGTCATCCTCCTTATGCCCTGAGGGGGGCGCTGTAGTTGCGGTGGCCGAATGTGTCCACAGACTATACAGTATGATCATTTATTTATTGACCCTTATGAACACAACTGTAAGTTGCAGAAACAATACTTACTGCCTTAATAGGCCATTGGCCTAAGCAATCGTGGCAAATATAGGCTTACTTTGTACTGAACGTTTCCATTGACTCTTTAAATAGTAAGATTAAAACAAAGTGCATGTAGTGGCATTTAGTCCAGTGCTTGTGGCTTTCAGTGGTTCTTTAATGTACTTTCAGAAGATACATCAAGTGTTAAAAAACATTCTTTTCAATGTTTGTTCATATGTTAACGCAATAATGATGAGAAAAACATTGTCTTATATGGCCACGTATAAAAATAAGAAAATTAAGAAGTTGGCCATTACACATTACACATACGCCCCATTGACCGCTTCAGCCTGTTTGTACAACGTGCTCACGTCGCCGGCATATTGAGGTGAAGACTGTCCTGTAAACAAACGCAAGTAAACAATGTAGCTGCGTTTTTTCGGGATAAAAAGCACATTAGCGATTACATTTCTCAACCGATTTCGTTTTTATATTCATGGGTTTATGATCTACGTGGAGTACCAAAACAAGTTTTGTATCCATGTTACTTAGAATCTAGATAGTTCAGCCATAATCGCCATAGACATAAACACATACAAATGCTATATGCCTTTGATAATCTCACCTAGACGCACACTGTTCTTGTGCTCCCACAGCTCCTTCACTTTGAAATACTGAAAATAAATCTAAACTATCGAAATAGTGCATCTTTAACTACTAATATTTGACCATCGTTGCGAAAAACGGAACAGAATCTGCAAATAAATGGCTACACATGACACTTTTCAGTCCATATTTTTCAGTATATTAAATCTTTCCCAACAGGCGAGGATTTCCCAACAAGTAGGCATGACATTCCTTGCAGGTTATGTGCTTAAAAATTGTACTGGGTATCGTATTATAGGCTCGTATTAAAGGCTCTTCAAAATTTTCTAAAAAGTTCCGTTGTTTGGAATGGGCCACCCCAACGTTTGCACGTCGGTAATGTCTTGATTTCCACTGCTGCGAAAAGCGAATCCATATCATTCGCTCATTTAAAGTAACGGAAGTCAGAATGTCAAAATAAGAGTTTACCGCGGTTGAAACGGTATAGCCAAATTTCTCCCAGTAGACACATTCCTATCATTGCATGGTATATACCGTCATACCACCCAGCCCTAGTTGTGACATTGCCATTCTTATGTGCCGATCCTAGTGGAACACTAGATCTTACCGCTGCCACTAAATGCCAAAGGGTAAAGTGTCAAGGGTCCTTAGGGTAAGCACAAAAAGGCAGGATGGAGACAAACATTCAGAGGCTTGCAATTCATTTACCCACCACTAGTGGGTTGAATATCCATGTGCAAAAACAAAGAGAGAAAAAAGGGAGCAAAAAGACTGATAATGTATATTAAAATGAAAAAGATATTTATAAAAGAGCTGAATATGCACTGCCACTACAACACCTTAGGACAGATGTCCCTAAATACAGGCAGCATCAATACAACACACCTCACAAATCTGAGGACGCTAGTGAATAACACTGACAAAGCCTTCTCCTCACCAAATAAGCTACCGGAGAACTACAATGCTAACCAGGTAGCTGATCCTACCCCTAATTGGCGCATCCCATTACAGGCCCACAACACAGGGGTGAATTCTCATGTCGGGAGGAAATTCACATTAAACACATTTAAAATGGTACCAATTGTATTACTAATAATGTAAGGCCTTCACACCAATTTCAACAAAGTTACAGTTCTTCATGGAAAACATTATGGATTAGTTAAATGATTTTGCGAGGGCGCAACCATGATCTTTGCAAACCTGCCCCATCCATATAGCCGTCCTGGGACATTAGTGCACTTCCTAAGAACATAGGAAAGATGCAATGGTGGCAAGAACTCTTTCAACATCGTTTGCTGAACAACCACAATAGGAACACTTAGTCATTCTCTTACCTATGCTGCATACAAAGACAACTTAATACCACAGTGATTTGTCAGAACAGTTGTACAATAAAACAAAGATTTCCTAAAACAGCAAATTAATGAGTGCAAGTGAAATGTTTGACGCGGTTTTAGCAGTATTTGTGTACACATCTGCTTCTACACATACCAGCTAAGTAAAGAAAAAACAACCAGTTAAGATTGTTACGTGGTGATGTACAGTAATGGACGTAAAAGTCACTGTCGCTGGTTACTAGGGGTGTAAATCACACCCATCATGGCGATTCGATTCAGTATCGATTTCCTGACCCAACGATTCGATTATTTTCGATACTCATGAATACACCACGATACGATTCGATTTGATTCGATTCGATTAATTTGTTATTTTTTTTACCTTACAGGCTAGACAATGTTTCAGATTTGAAATAAATCAATGAAAGCTGTTATATCGTTATGCATTTTATTTGAGAAACAACAGCCAATAACAGAAGTAGAAAAGTTGTACTCCACCTAGGCCTATGACAACCTCATTCACTGAAAAATAATAATGCCCCTGTTATAGATTCTGAAAGGCCTTGCATCAAAAAGTACTGTACAAAGTACAAAGTGTTAAGTAACAAAAATAGGCCTATACCACATTCACTATAGAATAACAATACTCAACAAAATCAGTGCAAAAGTGCACTAGCAGCAAACGGTAACAAAAAATAGGCCTGTAGTTAATTCAATTTAAAATGACAGTGCTCCACAAAATCAGTGCAATGAGTGCAAATGTGCACTAGTAGCAGCAAATGGTAACAAAAAATACCCCTGTAGGCCTACTTCATTCACTATATAATAAAAATACTCATCAAAGTGCACTAGCAACAAAAAGTAAAAAAAAAAAAAAAAAATGTTTTTTTTTTTTTTTTTTTTAAACGATACTCTTGCGGACATGTCGATGCATCGTATCGTCGGCTGTTGGATCGATGCATCGATGCAAAACGATTCTTTTTTACACCCCTACTGGTTACAGGGTACAAGGTGGCATCAGTTACTGATATCTAATGATGTAGGTGACCCTTTATTCTTGTTATTCTCGTCAACGCAGAGCCGTGTTCGGACATTGTTTCCTAGGGCCCCATACACTAATCTAATGTTACGCCTTCTCTGCCTCCAGGAAACGTACCAGTCGGTGTATAACTGGCAGTACATGCACTGTCTGTACCTGTGGTGTCGTGTGCTGAGCACCCTCCAGCCCAGCGAGGTCCTGGAGCCCCTCATCTACCCGCTGTGCCAGGTCATCCTCGGCTGCATCAAGTAAGAACACCCTGCCCTCTCATACACACACACACAGACACACACACGCCACAGCCCAGCAGCCTGGGTGGGGACCGGCTTTCCGAGAAGCTTCAAACAGAAGATGGTTTTATGTGTATAATGGCTTGTTCTTGTTTGTTTTTAGCAGTGTCAGTTATTTCAGGGAGTTGTGGGTACGGGTGGAAAACGTATTCATTTTTATGTGCTGGGAAAATGCAAGTGTCAAAGCTACCAGCAGGTGGAGCTGTTGGTCAAATTATGAATGTATGAAGCTTGAAAACATTGACCTGTTTCAGGTGTGTTTGCTTGTCATGTGGCTGTGTTTGTTTATTGTTTGTTTGCTAGTTTCTCTGAATGTTTAGCAAATTGGAGGTGTGTTTTCTGTTGCGTGGAGTCAGAAACATGTATTGAAACTGATATGAATATAGCATCTTGATAGTTTATTTTATGCTTGGACTTTTTCAAGGATGTATGAGAGAGGTTTACTTGTCCAGTCTTTGACACTAACACACAGTCGTTGTTATGTCTATCTTGCTTTTTCCTATTGGTCCCTACTGCAGTTATTTTATGAGTTATTATTTAGTGAGTTATTTTTCTTGTCTACTCCCCTCCCCCACCCCCCCCCCCCCCTCTCTCTCCAGGCTGGTACCCATTGCACGCTACTACCCGCTGCGGATGCACTGCGTCCGTGCCCTCACCCTCCTCTCTGCCAGCACCAGGACGTTTGCGCCCGTGCTGCCCTTCCTGCTGGAGGTGAGTTCCCTGGCTGGCACTGCCCACTGTGCCTGCCCTCTGTGCCCAGATCTGACCTGCGGGAGACTGGGCTGTGCCCTGCTGACCACTTCACAGCACCCTGCAGCAGGACCGTGTGTGTGTGTGTGTGTGTGTGTGTGTGTGTGTGTGTGTGGGCACGCCCGCCCTGGAAAAAGCCCTCAGGAAAAAAATGTGTGAAACTCCAAATTCTAGCTCTTGCCTCTCTGAGGCGTACGGGAGCTCAGCGTGCGTTGTGACCACTGCTTAATAACAGGGCTCTCTGTGTCTGGGTCTGCGTGCGTGACGTACAAGTCTTTGTCTAGCCCTACGGAGGGGGAAACTTTCCATTTATATAACCTTGTGGATGGTGTGCGCTGTGGTCTTTTCTCTGGTGGGGAGGACAATGGCACGTGGTCCTTCTCTGAGTGTCCAGTGGTGTGGACCGTGCTGCCAGGCCGGGGGCAAGGGTGGGAGGCAGGGAGGAAGGAGGGCTGGTGATGGTTGTTTGTTTTTGGTCTTGTGCTATTGTTGTCGTTTTGTGTGTGTGTGTGTGTGTGTGTGTGTGTGTGTGTGTGTGTGTTTTCTTTTCCCCTCTTGCGACATTGGCGCTGCATCTTTGTTCAAAAAGGCATGTTTTCCACTGACAATAGACACAAAGGCCGCCATGTGAATATGCAGAAACACCAAAAGATGAAACAAAGCGCGCACACACACACACACACACACACACACACACACACACATAAAAGAAAAGAAAAAAACGTTTACGTCTGCACACACGGTATCGCTAACCCAACATATACACCATGTTGTTCCTCTTTTCTGTGTGTGTGTGTGTGTGTGTGTGTGTGTGCGCGCAACTGTGAGCGAAGGCCCCCCAAGTTAGCCACCTTTCGTTATCGGGAGAAGTGGAGGTCACAAACCGTCAACTTTTTCCACGGTGTGAGGTGGCTGACATACAGACTGTGTGTGTGTGTGTGTGTGTGTGTGTGTGTGTGTGAGCAGCAAGCCTCTGCAGTGGCAGCTGCAGTTAGAATAGAAGCAAGGAGACGGCAGCCACCCTGACTAACGGAAGGCTGGGGGCCCAGGGAGAGATGGCTGAGGGGCTGTGGGTAGCGGTGTGGTGTGGTGTGGATGGTGGAACGGTCACTGAGCTAGGCTTCATGTGTTTAGCAGCCATCTGACCAGAGTGTGATAAAGTGTGTGAGTGTGTGTGTGTGGTGGGAGGTATATATGTGTGTTTGTGGATGTGTGTGTGTGTGTGTGTGTGGATGTGTGTGTGTGGGGGGGCAGCCTGTGGTTTACGCTCCTCTGTGAAAACGCTAAGCAGACCACATCCTCCTGCCTGCAACCCCCCCCCCCCCCACCACCACCCCAGACCTGCTTTCAGCTCCTAGTGTTTATTTGTGATGCACTGCACTTCCTGTTTTTTTTTTCTCTCCCTCTCTCTTTCCCCCCTCTCTCTCTCTCTCTCTCCTTCTGTGCCCTCGTTAAATCGCAGTCTGAGGTGTGCTGCCGGGGGCTGGGCTGAGCTGGCCTGCCTCTAATTGAAGCAGCAGAAGTGGCCCCTGGTGGCTCCCTCCCCCCGCACACACACAAACCCCCACCCCCCCTGGCTCTGGCCGGCCGCTGGGGCGAGGGCCCCTCTGATTCGGGGCTTCCTGCCGCCAGCGCCCCTGAGCGTATCAGGTTGGGGCCATACGCCACCATTTCCTGCTGGTCCCCGCAGGCCGACACCACATCCTATGTTTGTGCAGGCCGCCTCGACCCTCAGCAGCTCACACATGTACAAATATACACACACACACACACATTTATACACAGAAACACAACCCGCTCACACGCAGTTGGACCCTTAGTGCACATGCACACATACATCCTCACGCACGCACGCACACAGGAATCAGCCCACACACGCAAATGTATACACACTCACACAGAAGTACACACTATTTGCATACCGTACATACACTCGCGCTCACTCACAAATACTCCTACATAGTCATAGGCCCCTTCTTAAATATACACATTAGAACAATTATATACACACTTCTCTCTCTCACACATAGGCACACACAAGTATGCTTAGCCATTACCATGAAGTCAATGAGTGCGCAGCACTAAATGACCTCCCCACAGGTTTCAGTGACGTCCAAAGTTGTGTGTGTGTCTTGTTGCGAGGCAGAGCGCCGTCTCGGGCTCGGCTTGTGTTAAAGAGATGCTGTTAACAGCCAGATTCCATTTTATTTTTATGGAGCTTTTAAAAAAAGGCTCCCTCACAAAGCACTCCGCTGAAGTTCAAGGCCTCGGCCGTGCAGCCAAGATTCCAGCAGCACATGGTGTCGGTAGAGGTGCTCCCCCAGATATAAATAACAGATCTGCCCAATGTTTGTGTATCTGACGGGCCGCCTTTCGTCAGACTCCACATGGAGCAACCCCAGGATTCCGCTCAAAGGTTCTCCTGTACTCATGTACTTGTTTGTAAGCTAGGCTATCCCATTATTTGAGTTAACCTGACAACTGCTGCTGACTAACTCCTGGAGCTGGGAACCACCCCCCCCCCCCCATCCAGATATCCTTGTATGTTTTTGTCACTTTATGTTTGTAAATGTTGGTGTTCTGTGCCATCTGGCAAACACATTTCTTCAAACACTATCTTGCATAAGGCAGTCTAAAATAATGTAACGATAAAGGCTCTGTATTTAGACTTATCCAAGCACCATGCAGTGGGCGGGAAACAAACCTGGGTCAAACGTTTACAAGGCAGCGACGCTAACCACTGTACCGGCACCACCCATGTAGTTCTTGTCAAGATATATCGTTATATAAGACTTAACAAGAAAAGGGGGATTTAAAGAAATGTATTCTGTTCTGTTACATTTCAGCTTACTTATGTGTGTTTGCCCAGCTCATTGACACCATAGCATTGTGTGTTCCACTCCAGATCCTGCAGCAAGAGGACTTCAACAAGAGGCCAGGCCGTATGAGCGCGAAGCCCATCAACTTTGACGTGATCTTGAAGCTCAGCAAGACCAACCTGCAGGAGAAAGCCTTCAAGGTGAGCTCTTCTGTGTTCCTCTTCAGTGTCGGTGGAAACATTCCACAGATGTGTCCACATAATACTTGGATTTACTCATGAAACTGCTCTGTCCTGAAAATCATTTCAAGCCAAACTGTGGAGATGTTTGCCAGTAGGATCTGATCAGATTGGGTTCTACACAGCCCCATGGTGGTGATAGAAGAACGTCTGCTCACTACTCTAGAAAAGCGAATGAATCGTTCTCGCCTGGTTCTTGCATCAATCATGATGAGGTGGATTAATTCACCTTATCTAACTGCTTACGAGGGAGATGAGTGTAACCTTGTTCGATGGTGTCTCCGTTCCCACTATGGACCATAGGCTTTGTCTTAAATTCACCCTCGCCGTCCGCCTTATCCGACTGCCATATGGAGTAAACACTTAAGTAGCCTTAGACTGCCATTGATATTGGTCATCATCTTCCCTTCCCCGTAAACAAATGAAGTAACCGTGTTGAAATTAAGCTGTGATTCTGTTGTCGTTGACCTGCCTCTTCTCACTTTCCCCCATATTTTCCCCCCTGTCTCTGTCAATCTGATCCTGGGTGACACTCGTTCTGTCAGTCTGTTTCTCAATCGTCCTCTCTTCTCTTTCCCATCTCATTATCCTCTTACTCCCTCTCTTTCTGTACTTTCTTTTTGTCTCTTTTCTCCCTCTTGTTTCTCTCTCTCTCTCTCTCTCTCTCTCTCTCTCTCTCTCTCTCTCTCTCTCTCTCTCTCTCTCCACCTCACTCCCTCTGTTGGCCCCCTCCTGGCCCCCGCTGGCCATGTGTAACTTGATTGAGGGCAAAGCTGAAGGCCCTTGAACGTGGCAGAGAGGGTGAGCGGTCATGGGCCACGCCTTCCGCTGCTGCCAAGAGGATTGCCACACGGGGCTTGCACGATTATCCCTCTCGCCCGGCTGGCAACACCGGGCTGGTGCCAGCCTCCCCCCTTACGCCCCAGCCTTGCCCAGGACAGGGGGCGAGCGGAGGGCATTTGGGAGCGCCAACATTATCACAACTGACCAGGCCAAACAGGGGTGAGGGAGCCCAGCCTGCTCAGCCCTCCCTCTCCCCCCTCACAACATACCCCAGGCTGGGGCCGTCAGACGGCAGACCCCCACCCCCAAAGCACCCAGGGGCCGTCCAGCCTTTGAGCCTACAGAGCGGCTCAGGTCTCAATCCGCGTCTAAAAGCGGGGCAGGATTAGCAGGAGAAGGTGCCAGGCGCTGTAAGCCCTCGTATAAGCGACGTGTCAGCAGCCTGCCAGGCTAGGGCACCAGGTGACAGGTGCGAGTCTAAGCTGATTGAGCGCCCAAAGCTGTTCTGCTGGCTGCCTGACCGTCCCCGCCAGCCCTCCCTGCCCGCCAAACCGGAGGTCAGGCTTCCAGGAACAGCCATTGTCTTGGGGCGAGCGTGTGTGTGTGGGATTACTATGAGCGATGGCGCTGCGCTTGAACCCCTAATATGCTGGCCAGCCACAACCAAACCACTCGCTCCCCCTCCCAGTCTCTCTGTTTTTCTACTCCTTTTCTTCTCCTGTCTCTCTGCCTTCTTCTGCCTCTCAGTCCCTCATCAGACCTTTATTAATGCACATGTGTCTTTCTTTCTTCTCTCAGGCTAGTCAAAGGACTTGAGTGTGATTTGTGGACACAGCGTTTTCATCTCTACTGTTTTTTTTTCATGTGTTCCAGGATGGCCTGATCGAGCAGATTTACGACCTCATGCTGGAGTACTTCCACACCCAGGCCTGTACCATCGGCTTCCCTGAGCTGGCTCTGCCCTCCATCATCCAGGTAACCCACAGCCCTCCCCACCCCTCCCCCACAGCCTCATGTGGGAGTCTGGCAAACTCCTCACAATCCCCTATCTGGGGTGGTGTCTGTGGATGGTACTAGGCCATGCTCCTAGACTAGTTCTTTCACTTTGACTTGGAAGAACCACAGGCCCCTTTTGCAACTGTCCTCTTTCACAACAGGCAAACAAGCTGGCCAGTCTGGGCTTCTGCCTTTGAGCTTAATATACCAGCAAGAGTTTAAACGCACACACCTACCCACTGCACCACATATCTGAGCCCACCAATGGCCAATGCAGGAGATGGCTGTTTCAAAACACGCAAACTCTGAGAGAAATCGGACAGAGAGAGGAGAGTGCACTTGCACTCCTCTGGCTCGCATTGTTTTTTATCGCCCTGGCTACTGCCCGGCCCACATCCTGTTTGGGAGGCGCCCAGTTCGGCACATCCAGCCCCATGTTGAAGTCCAGCTCCCTTCTCTTCTCCTCTGTTCTTCTTTCATCTCTCTCTCTCTCTCTCGCTCTCTCTCCCCCCCCCCTACATTGTGCTTCTGTCTAAGCAAGGCGAAGAGAAGAATGCCGCTGCTCCCATTAAATCCTCTCGGGCTTCCCACAGAAAGCAGACGGTGAATGTTTAGCCTTTGCGGAGATGATTTAACGGGCTGTTTGAGTGTCTGCTCGTACTGGGCTAATACACATTTTAGGAGTTTGCCAGTGAAACCCAGGCATAAAATGACAGCTTCTCAATGCAAACCTTCAGCTCTCCAACGACACTTAGCCGAACGCAACAGGCTGAAGATTGGAGTGTGTTTTGTAAACTCATTCTCTCCTCTAACCCCATTGTCATTTGTCTTCCTTTCTTTCCCTTTCTGTGTCTGTCTGTTGCTCCTCCTCTCCATCTTCCTCCCCCCCCGGTCGGTCTTCCTTTCAATCTGGGCAGCTGAAGGCTTTCCTGAAGGAATGCAAAGTGGCCAATTACTGCAAGCAGATCCGGCAGCTCATGGATAAGATACAGGAGAACTGCAACCACATCACAAGCAGGAGACAGAGAGCTACATTTGGTGTGGCGGACGCCGGGGCTGTGGTGAGTGAGACTGTGTGTGTGTGTGTGTGTGTGTGTGTGTGTGTGTGTGTGTTGCGTGTCCGCCAGGACGGGTCACCCACGCCATCCCAGTAGCCCTCGTTCCACCTTCACAGCAACACCTACTTCTGTCTTTCCCATCAGCCTCTGCCTACCCCCCTCCCTCCATCCACCCAAAGCGCACTGCAAGTTCACCGGCACACTTGCACGCGTTGGAAAATAAACCAGGTTATTTATAATTTGCCACGGTTAGCACGTCCTCCCCTGTGCTATGGCTGCCTATTTAAACTTTCCTATGTCTGTCCTGAGTGAGTGAGCAGGGGCTGTTGTTGTCTTCTCTGCTCGATAAAGGTCGCAGAAGAACCGCTGTTGTTACAAGGAATAGTGCATTTTATATGTTTCCTCACAAGGCCTGTAAAACATTTATTTTTTTTTTTTTTTTTGAGTGGGGTTTGGTTTGGTAAGTGGAATGAAAACATTTACCCTGCCTTGAACTCTCCTTGAATTCTTTCCTTGAAAAGAGAGAGAGCGACAGAGAGAGAAAGTAAAGCAAAAGAAAAAAAAACTTTGTGGACAGCTGTTGCTACAGTTGTCTGACCTGCCGGCCCCAGACGCGGGCAGGGAGCTGTTTATTTTTGTAAAAGACAGGGGGAGGGCAGGGGAAAAAAATGAAATCACCACCACCACCCACCTTCAGGTGCTCCACCCTGCCATGCCCTGCCCAGCCCATCCCAGCCCAGCCCATCCCATCCCAGCCCAGCCCATCCCATCCCAGCCCAGCCCATCCCATCCCAGCCTGGCCTCACCTCACCCAACCTCACACAGGTGTCAGCTGGCCTCCACACACACACAGGGGCCAGATGATCCCCAGATGCGTGTGTGTGTGTGTGCGCGTGTGTGTGTGTGTGTGTGTGTGTGTGTGCGTGCCATCCAAAGACTCTGCTGTGGTCCTTACATCCACGGAGGCCAAGCAGGAAGTCTGTGAGCAAATTCAGACGCAGGCGAGTTGCATACGTTTAACCGCCATACGACTCTTCCACTTCCCACTTCCCTTTATGTGTCTGTCTGTCTGTCTGTCTGTCTGTCTCTGTCTGTCTGTCTCTTCATCCATGCAAAACTGAAGCAGTACAAACCCAAAGATGGCAGTAACACACTGGGGCGTGAATAGAGAGACACAGACATGGGTGGATGGAAGGATGGAGAGCTGTTTAAATGAGTGGGTGGCGGTGAGCTCTTCAGGTCTGGCTGTTGGGATCAATGTGAGGAAGACGGAGTAGTGGCGGATATAGCCATCAGCGTCCCCAGCAGTAAACATTGGAGGGGAGGGGAGGGCAGGGGAGGAGAGGGTGCAGAGCTTGTTTCCGTTGCAATTAGTAGCCGTGATGGTTTGGCAGCAGAATGGGTAGCAGGATGACGGGGGGTGTGAGTGGGTTGTTGGGGGGGGGGGGGGGGGGCTGCTAATGAGCGTGGAAGAGAAGCGGGAGCGACAGAGGGGCTGGTGAGTAGGATGGGGGAGGTTCAGTGGTGATGAAGAGTGCTCAACAGGAAATTCATCATACCCAGTCTAAAGGCCCTAAACAATAACCTCTACAGGACTCTACCACAGAGGGCTTGCACCCATCACAGATACTCAATAGAAATGGATATATGTATGAATGTGTGCATTTACATGTGCACATGTATGTATTTATGATGGACACTTTGTTTACAGGTAACGCCCCTGCCAGTTTAGATTAGATTCCAGACAGGTGTCCTGTACTGGCAGGCTGGAGGGGATGAGGTGGAAAGGTTTTGGGTGGTGCATCTTGCTGGGTGCATGCTGGCTTACGATGTGCTAGTTGGAGTGGAGGATGAGAGGGAGAGAGACGGAGTGAGAGAGAGGGGTGAAAGGAAGAGGGAGGTGAGGTGCTATTTCCTGTCAGCCAGCTCTCAGCAGCATCCATCTCCCATCTCTTGCCTACACACACACACACACACACACACACACACACACACACACACTCACACACACTCTCCTTCCATACTCATCCTATCCCCGCCGAGGCCCAGCGCCCTGATAAATATTTAAGGCCGTTTTTAAGGCTGAAATTAAAGAGGGGGCTCTGAGCGTGTGTAATGTAGACCGGCAGTGGAGCGGATGGGGTTGGGGGGGGTGATGGGTGTGGGAGCAGGAGCGGAGGCGTGGGTCAGCCAGGCAGACAGTGTGGCACCGCGCCGCCCCGCGTCTGTCGCCGGGCTCCCGGTCGCCTGGAGACGTCCTTCGGAGCCGCCGGAGCGGTATGGCAACCTTGTCGCCAATAGCAGAGCTCAACCCAGCTCACCCACCCCCACCACCACCACCACCCCCCAGCTGTCCTCCCCGCACTGCTGGAAAAGGACATCCTCTTGGCCCACCGCCCTGCAGATTTGTCCAACAAACGGCTGAAATTTAATTAATATCACCTTCACCCACCCCCTCTCCCGGCCGCGCAGGTGGTCGTGGGCTGCAGGTGGCAGTGGTGGATGCTCCCTCTCTCGTCTGTCAAACACACACACACACACACACACACACACACACACACTTTCTGTCTTTTTTTTTCTCTCTCTCTCTCCTTTCCCTCCCTTCCCTTCACTTTCTCTCTTTTTCTTTTTCTCTCTCACTCTCTCACACACACACACACACACACACACACACACACTCTCTCTCTCCACTGTGCCAGCGCTGGTGTGCATTACAGCTCCATATTTTTTTTTATCAATTACTGTGCATTTTTTGCCTTGCGATAAGAGGTTTTCTCTCATCCAAACGGCGTCGGGGCATAATTGTCTTAGCTCGTGTCTTCCATTGTGTCTTATGAAAAGGTCTCCCTGTAGACCCAGCCAGGTAATATGACTGAAAGGGAGAATATAGCTTGTATGGTCCGTGATTCTAGTCCAATGCACTTTTTTTTTTTTTTTTCGCAAATTGCTCATGCCAGGAGCACGGAAGGGATGTGGTTGATCTTGATGGCAGCTGTTGAGCTTTAATACCAGCTAGGGATGCAACTATTTTGATAACCGATTTTTCTGTCTATTTTTTTTTAATTAATCGATGAGTTGAATAGTTTCAAAATGAAAAAACCTGTGCAGGCCTAATTATTTTTTTTTTTTTTTAAGGTTGCGTTAATTGATGCATTTATTTAAAGGAGTTGCCGTTCAATTCAATTTGATTTGATGTAGTGCCCATAACAATTGAAATAGCCTCTTTACAGAGCCTGAATCCCCTACATCAAGCAGTAAGGCGACAATGGCAAAGAGAAACTCCCTTTTACCAGGAAGTAGCCTTCAGCAGAACCCAGCTCCGAAATAATCTGAATCAAGGGGTTGATCCCTTCGGAAGTACGGATTTTTAAAGCTTTGGTTTAGTGCAGTGATTCCCAAAATTCCCAAACAAATTGTAAAAATTGAGACGCTCACGTTTAATACTTAATAACAAACAGCTGTTGCATAGCTTTTCTTAGACTGTGTTTCTACATTTGAACATTTTCAAATTCTTTCAGAGTCAGTTATATATTTACAGAAATATGTTATCGATGAAATGTTTTTATTTAATTTGATCAAAAACTAATTTCAAATATAAAACATTCAAACATTTTAAACTTTCCTCTGAATGACCAATTCGTACAATGTTTATGTTAGGCACATGTCCGTTGGATTAATATTTAGGCTATCTATTCTTACAAACAGGCTAAGGGTAGGTATTTTCTGATTGTTGATTAGTAAAACCGTTTCAAAGTTCATGAATCAATTTTGAAATTGTGGCCAATATCAACTCTATGGCCGATATCTTCTAATGTAAAGGTCAAAACTAAATGAAACTTGATACCGCCAATCACGATATTCTTTGGAAGCATGCCAAATTTGGTGAAATTCTGTCCATAGAGGGCGCTTCAACATGCATATTGCATTATCTCAAAAACTGTTAATCTAACAGTGTGCTTTTACTTGACTCTATTTGCTCACATTTCCAAAAGTTCCCTTTCACCTAATGAAGCCTTTTTTATGTTCACTCCCCCAATATGGCAAAGTGACGAAGTCCTTCTCCATAGATCTAGAAAAAACCTTGTTCTATGCCCAATGAACTAGTTAATGCAGGCAGCAAACCGACTATTATGTTAGTTAGCTATTTTTTTTATAGTCGACTTTAGTTGTTTAATTTGATTTGTTGTTGCAGCCCTAATATCAACAATCTTCTTCTGGAATTGTGAACCGAACCTTTGTCACTTTTGCAGTTTGCATGGTCGGTATGGAATGTTGTTTTCTTAAATGGTTTTACCTAGGTTCCAGCACACACCTCATCCATTCAAACCAGGTTAAGTGCACTCTCTACACGGCTGGGCAAGGCTTCCTTTCTCAGGAGCGTTCGGGCGCCATTCCGTTTCATGGATGAGTTCACGTGTTTCATTTCGTGTTTTTAATGGAATCGCACCGCTGCGTTTCTATTCCGTCGCTCCTCTGGACCGCCTCGTTTTTCACCCTCCTGTCGGCCGCGCAGCAAATTGTTATAAATAAGTTTAGATAACTGATGACTGAAGCCACGATCTATTATCGTCTATTGGATTTGGGGGTCAGATAATCTTGTTTAACCTGATCAATATCATCCTCAAAGACCTTTAGGGGGGTAGGCTGGCAGCGGTCCACTTCCCTCTGTCTCCCCTCTCTCTCTCTCCCACTCTGTGTCTCTCTCTCTCTCTCTCTCTCCCACTCTGTCTCTCTCTCTTTCTCCTTTCTCTCTCCCACTCTGTCTCGCTCTCTCTCTCGTGACTACTCTCCTCTAAACACCAGCAGACTAACACTACTGTTAACAGATCATGAGTGAGAACATGTCTCTGTGGCCTCCTCTTCCTAATGAATGAATAATTAGCGTAGATGATGGTTTCAGGAGAGGTAGCTGTCTGATACTTTGAAATATGCAATACATACACGTGTGTATGTGTGTGTGTTGGAAAATGTACATTTGTATGTGTGTGTGTGTGTGTGTGTGTGTGTGTGTTGGAAAATTAACATTTGTGTGTGTGTGTGTGTGTGTCAAAAAAATTATCTTGGGTCATTGTCATTCCTCACCTACCTCCCTCTCTTGCTACATGTTGTACTTGCCCCTTTGGCAACATATGTGTGAGCATGTGCATACGTGTGTGTGTGTGTGTGTGTGCATGTGTGCACTGCTCGTGTGTATGGATATATATTTCATGGGCTCTTACTTGTCATGGTTGCTTTTGGCAGGCTGCCTGGGAGAAGCAGACGCGAGAGGAAGGCACCCCCCTCACCAAGTACTACAGCCAGTGGAAGAAGCTCCGCGAGAAGGAGATCCAGATGGAGATCTCCGGCAAGGAGAGGGTAATGACCAGCCCCGGGACGCCGCCACACATAAAGTATCCACAGCAGCCAGCGCCGGCCGCCACCGAAGGCGGCCCTCGTAAATCAGCCGGGTCCCAGACAAGTGGCTGGGCTCCTTCTGCGGCACCTGGAGCTGGCTGATGGAAAACCATTAGCAGCAGCAAATGAACAAAGTAGCAACAACAGAGATGCACATGAAGGGAGATGTAGCTTACCATTCAGCCTTTGATATTAGTCCAGCCTTTCCTTTTTTCATGGTACTATACACAGTGTCATTTTGATATGGTCTGCTGGTGGTAATTTAATTGAAATGGTACCCTTTAGTGTCTGAATCTGTAGTTTTGTAGCAAAGGGAGAAATATATAGCAAGTTTGGACAGTTGTGGATATATAGATTGTGTGTGGGGGGGAAACACATAGACACTTGTGCTCAGGTCCCTTCCAAGGTTCAGTCCTCTCCTCATCAAGCCAGTGAAGGGGAGGGTGAGTAGGGGCCAGGGTGGGTGTGCTAAGAACAACACGACCCACAGCGCTGGCTTCTGGGAAGCGGCAGCTTGGCAGAGTGGGCGGCTCAGGAAGAGCATTATAAAATCGGCCCGCCGGTCTCGCCGCCCAGACTTTGATGTGCCGCGCTCCCCCCTCCCGAACTTCACCCACCCCCAGGCAAAGATCTGATTACTGGCCGCCAGCCTCCTCCACCCTCCCTTCTCCTCCTCCCCTCCCCCTGTGTTCGCTGCACAGGGGAGCGGCTCCAGAGGCCAGGCTGCCGCCGGCACTATCGGAGCAGGCTGGCCCCACCGTCCACCACAGACACACACACACACACACACACACTGGCAGCCAGTCATCTGACCGTCCCCGTTACCAGCTCCATCAATACACTGCAGGCAGGGCTAGTGATTGGGAGAAGCCATGGTCGATCAGAATCACCCTCTGACACACACACACACACACACACACACGCACACACACACACACACGCACACACACACTAGAGAGTGAATGGGGAAAAGTGCTCATGTGTGAGACTCAGAGGAGGTTTATCCCAGACAGGAACCCATAAGGGGTCATAACTGCCCGTGATCACGATACTCCGGAGACGGGATGTGAACAGTCGGGATCAGGGTGTCTGTCTGACTGGAGAGCTCTATAGTTTTGGGCTTTTACGGAATCTGGTCTTGTGTACATGTTAAGAGGATGCTGCTACAGCTGACGTGCTGTTAAACAGACGACATGGCTGCCCTTAGAAGAGCCTTGACACTGAAATGATGATGGCCTCCCTGGCATTAACAAAGGGGAAAACAAAAAGACATGCTCTTCCTGACCCTTTATAAGACACTCAGTAGAAAAGACATGCTCTTCCTGACCCTTTATAAGACACTCAGTATTTCAGGGTCCCTGTGTTCCTGTCTCTATGTTAGTAGAGCTGTGTGCGCTGTGTTGAAATGATGGCCTTGCGAAAGGGGAAGGTATGCTACTATGCTATAAGGCTGTGTGAGCTAATCCAAGCTTATTATGTGAATGTGTGTATGTGAATGCATAAGCATGACGGCTGATCCTGTGGTTCATTAGTGCAGAGAAGCCAAGGTGCTAATTACCTCCAGTGGGACTTCTCTGTGCTCTAATGTCTTTACAAATGCAGGTGTTGTTCTAGGGCTTCACCAGATCATTCCCACAGCTGTGCTTTAAATGTGAAATACAATTTTTTCATTGGGCTTGAAGACATGTAGAGAGTGATGATTATGAAAGCATGAGTGATGTGGCCTCTGACTATGTGTCCCGCTTGTCTTTGCGTTTCTCCAAGATGATGGACCTGAACCTGCCTGAGATCAATCGTAAACTGGTCCACGAGAAGAAGAAAGACCAGAAGGAGTTCAAGGGCCTATTCGAGTCTGACAGCGAGGATGACGAGGCTGACCCGGTGCTCAAACTCAAAGGTATACATCAGCTTCATCTGACCCTTCCTGACAGGACAAGATGTTATAGCTGCAGTATGTTCCTTCTGCTCTTTTTAATGTAAGGCACTGTTTTAACATGGTTTATAGAAGTCATGGCCTTCTACTAAATAATGAATGTTTATTATTTCATGTCAATGGTTAGTACATATAGTTGTGTCACTCTTGTTGGGCAAACTACTTGTCTAGTTATGTCACGCGTGGAGTAGCTGTATGTATCTGTGTGTTACAAATATGTTCGGCTTTCTGAGTGCGTTCACCCACTTGCGGCTGATCGTGTGTTACTTTTCTGAAGTCCCACCTGTTCAATGTCAATGCTGAAACCTCTGTAGGTGGAATAGAAAAGGGGGGGGGGTGTGTGTGATTCATTCTCCTGGATCGACCATCTCTTGGGGATCAGGCCGTGGGTGGTGGTGGTGGTGGTGGTGGTGCTGCTGTTAGTGGAGGCGGTTAGTGTTGGCCGCCCTGCAATCCCTGCTCCGGTCACTGGGAGGCTGTGTTCCATTGCGGTGGGCTGGTCTGTGGGGACCCTCTGTCTCCATAACTGGAACTGAATTAATGTGTTTTTGTTTGGGTCAGATCAACTAGTGGCCAGTAGCGTGTTTCTCCAACATTATTGCGGCGCTGGTTTTGTGTACTTCTGTGCATACATTATATACATAACATATATACATGGGAAAATCCCTTTCACTGTATTTGCATACATTTCTATTTTATTTTATTTAGTATAAAGCATGACTAACCAGCCCCTGACCCCCCCGGGCCCCCACACCGGGTCAGTGTTCCAAAGCTAACAGGAAGAAGTTAAAGGTCTAGGACGCTAATGTGCAGTATTAGCTCCGCATAGCGAGTCACCCCAAGCCGCACTAAATGATTATTTCGGTTAGTAGGTGACCTCTTGCTCGCCCTCTCTCTCTCTCTCCCTCCCTCCCTCCCTCCCTTGCTCTCCCTCTAACACGCTCTCTCAAAAACTCTCTGGATGTAAGCTTTTTGTGTGTGTGTGTGTGTGTGTGTGTCTGATTTGAGTGACCGCTTACCATTGTAGGGTTCAGTTTGTGTGTGTGTGTGTGTGTGTGTGTGTGTGCGTACCAATGTAGGGTTCAGTAAGCCTGTGTTTGAGAGCGTACCAATGTAAGGTTCAGTAAGCCGGTGTGTGTGAGGGAGAGAGCGTACCAATGTAGGGTTCAGTAAGCCTGTGTGTGGGGGTGTGTGTGTGTGTGAGAGAGAGAGAGAGAGCGTACCAATGTAGGGTTCAGTAAGCCTGTGTGTGGGTGTGTGTGTGAGAGAGAGAGCGTACCAATGTAGGGTTCAGTAAGCCTGTGTGTGTGAATAGAGCTCTGTGGAGGGCTGCTCAGCTGCCATGGCTGCTGCCCCCGCCCTTAACCCCTCCATATCAGGACTTCCGTCTGTGGGTCACGTCCAGGCCACTGGCAGGAGCCAAGGCCCCCGGCCTGCCGTCTAAAGAGCCACAGAAAGAGGGGAAGGGAAGAAAAAAGAGAAAGGGAAGAAGGGAGGGGTTAAAACTGGTGGTGGTGGTGGGAGGCAGAGGGAAGGAGGGAGGGAGGGAGGGAGGGAGGGAGGGAGGGAGGGAGGGGGTTTTTCAGTGCATCTGGTCCTCATTGCGTCGGAGTCCCCACGAACGGCAGCGCGAGCGGCCGGGAAGCGCTCTCACAGGAAGAGCTCTCCTCCTGGCAGGCTTGGATCCCGGCGGGGGAGCCTAACTGGAACCAGCCCGCTGGAAACATGTCAGCGGCCGGGCCGGCTGCTCCCTCCTCGCCCCCCTCTCCTCTCCTCCGCCGCCGCTTAACTGACTCCTCACACGGCCAACACCACCCCAGCCTCCCCTCGCTCTCACCTCCTCACTCAGAGCCAAGCCCCCCCCCCCCCCACACACACACACGCACTCAATCACTCTCAAATGCATATACAAGCCGATAATAAACACATACATTATAATTCATAGAAAACAACACACCAAGCACACTGACTCACTGTACACACACGTACATGCACGAATACCACCCACATACGCTAACCAACATACCGACCTCCCCACATACATACTGACCCAAATACTTAACACACGCACAACCGCATGGTAATCTCCATTTTACTCTCTTCTATTTTTAAAACGTTAGGTTCCACTGGGGTGGGGGGGCAGGGGTTAACAGCCACATGAGCCAGGGTTGAAGGGCCTTGAAGGGTGATACAACCGTGTGTCTTTTGGTGTAAACATGTTTCTGTGCTCACACACACACACTCACTCGCAGCGGGCGTGTAAAATGCAGAAATCCCCTCGCCCCTCAACAATCCCTCTTGCTCTCTCAAGTGCGGTGTTTCCAGGCAAACAACGGCCGTTACCCATCGCTGTCCAAACCCCTGTCTGGATGAGAGGCAAGATCGTGAAAAGAGAGAGAGAGAGATGAGGGAGAGGAGAGAGAGAGAGAGAGAGAGAGAGAGAGAGATGGGGTGGGGGTGAGTAAGTGAGAGAGAGAGATGGGGGGGCGGGGGGAGAGGAAGAGCCAAGCCGTGCTAGGAAGTGGTCCAGGAAGGTTTCTGAAAACAATTTAAGGCTTTTGGGCGCTCCTGGAGAGGAGAGGAGAGGAAGGGAGAGGAGAGGGGGGCCTGGCGGCTCAGGCTCTCCGGCTGCTGCTCTGCTCTGCTCTCCCAGCACGGGTGGCGGAGGCATAATTAGGAGCTTGTGTGGCGTCAAGCGGACAAACCGAGGGTGGGAGGGAGGGAGGAGAGGAGAAGCGTGTGGTGAGACGGAGGTGTAGGGTGGGGGTTGGGAGCTGGCAGGCCAGTTTGTGAGGGTCACACAAACAAACATGTGCACGCACGCACCCATTTTCTTTCTTTCTCGCTCTCACTCTCTCACACACACACACACACACACACACACACACACACACACGCTGAGCTTCAGCTTTAGGCACAGGAAGCCAGACTCGTTCCAATTCACAGCTTATTCCTCTGCTGCGTTGCGTAGGAACGGGTCGAATTTTCACGGCACACCGCCTGTCTGTCTGTCTCTGTGTATCTGTCTGTGGGAAGCTGGAATACCCCTCTAAGTTCCTCAGTTTTGGTGTTAATTAAGGCCATCCCTCACTTTAGTACTGCCATTTTCATTTTTTTTTGCTCCCATGGTGTGAGTCATGAGTTTCATGAGGTGGTTACGCCGTCAGGCTGAGTTGTGAGGTTCGCCTGCAATGATGGGCCCATCAGTTAGTCATCTCTGCCCCCCCCCGAGTTTCCACTGTTGGGTCATTTGTTGTGAACTGTGGGCTTTATAGGGTTTATATGGCAGAGAGTCCTGGCCACTCTTCACTGTACGCTTGTTAATGTGTGGCTCCGGTAGGTGTGTCATTGTAAACGCTCTTGCGCTTTACTCTGTCCTTTCAGGGGGTTAGGCCATAATCCGTCTCTTTGTTTAAACGAGTTGGTCAATACTGCCCGTGCCACCTAGTGCAAAAGCTCCGGCTTTAGTGTTTGTGTGTTTGTGTGTGTGTGTCTGTGTGTCTGTCAGTCATTCTGGGTCTGTCTAAATCAGTGTGCTGCTTTGAATCATTGAACACTTTAGAGAGAAAGAGAGAGAGTGTTTGTGTGAGTGTGTCCCCGCCCATGTAGGGATCGCTTCTGTGTTCTTGTGCTTGTCTGCATGTATCTGTTGCTATATGCGCACATGCTCTTGTTTGATTGTATTTCTTTTCCATTTCAGCTCATTTTTTCTTACCTTCGTGAATTCCCACAAATGCCTTCGTTTTATTGTTTGATGTTAGTGTGCCCCATCTACATTATATTTCTGTTTCTGTGCCCATGTTCATTATGTTGTTGTGTGTGTTTGCGCGCTCGCACCCTTGTGTATATTTTTTCGTGTGTGTGTGATTGGGACTGCGTCGCTCCCCCCGGCCCCCGTCTCCCAGCACTCCCTCTGCCGCTCGGCGGTAATTAGACGGGCGCGAGCGCGTGGCAGAGGAAGTGTCCGCGACGCTCACCTCCCAGGCAGCGTCTAATCAAATCCCACTTCAAAGCGCTGGGATTTCTTTCCCCGGCCCACTCCTCCTCCCCTCCCCCCCTCTCCCTTCTCCCCGTGGGCAGAGCGAGGAGCGTGGTGCGGCGTGCTGGAGAAGCCTCCGGATTAGCTGACACGCATTTGTAGCTGCCAGAAGTGTGGTGGAGGTGCTGCTCCTCCTGCTGCTGCTAGCCCCATCCCTTCCCTTCTCCTCCCCTGGCGTCAGCCTGGCTCCAGCTGATTTATTTACACCCTCTGTGCCGCAGGTTGCCGACCTGCATGCTGATGTAGCATGCAGTCAATACAGTAGACTCTGTTTTTTATTTTATTGTTGTTGATAACGACCTTTTTTATTCTGTGTGGTATGTATGCATGTGTGTGTGTGTGTGCGCGCGTCTGTGTGTGTTTGTGTGCGTGTGTGCAAGACCTCATTGTGTTTTCATTCAACGGAGCTGGTTTGATGTTGAATGCGCTTTAGTTTGGGGGCTTTTTTTTAACAGCTGAAGCGTGGATAGGAAAGTGCATGAAAGTAGCTTACAGGAGGAGATCTCCTGAGCCACAGGGCAGCTCTTGTTTACTTGGTATCAGTATCAACACACTACCTCCTCTTCCATCTGCTGCTGCCCTTCACTGCTGGAGGGGATGGGGAAGAAGGGTTACAGAAGGGGTTTATACCTACTAGACATTCAGGGCTGGACAACACGGAGGTCGTTTATAAAGCTGTTACTTGAGAAGAATCCCAGAAACCTTTTCTCAGTGTTCTCAATGTCATCACCCTACAGGAAAAGCTGGGGAAGGAGGTTCAGATGAGGATGATGCCGAGCTGGACGAGGTCCTGTTAGACCTGAGCGGTGATGAAGATGATGATGACAACGGAGAGGGCGGAGAGGAAGACGTGGATGACGATGAAGCCTCAGGTCAGTATTTTTCTGTCACTTTGATGGTTGCATTTACCTCTTATCTCTTTCTATCTAGCCAAAGAATAACTATAAGCAGGATATGATTGAGCACATAGTGTTTCTGTGGACAGTAAACAGCAGAGAGCATGCCCCATAAGAGAGTGAAGGCTGGAGCATGAGGGAGACTCAGTGGGTGTGGTGGGTTGGGGTTGGGAGGGCAAGAGCTTTAACATTAACATTAATTGAGGATCTGGAACCCTCAGCTGCAGCCCACCCCCACGCTAATTCCATCTGGCTCCCTTCTTCCTGGTTCCTGTGGGTGGGGAACTTCCCTCCTGCCACAGATCTCTCTCTCTTTCCCTCTCTTTCCCTCTCCTTCGGTCTCTCTCTCTCTCTCTCTCTCTCCCTCCCCTCTTCCAGTCTGAGCCCCTATGAAGCTTGTGTGCATCCACAGTGACTCACTCCCTCCCTCTCTGCTCTCTCCCCCCCTCACCCCACCACTCCCTTCCTACAGGCTCGAAAGAGAAGGGGCCCAAGAAACTGTCAAGCGCGGCCCTGCAGGAGATCGCAGAGGGAGATGAGGACATGGTGGAGGACTTGGAGCTGTCTGACCAGGACTGAGCTGCAGGATGCAGCCTCAGAGGGACAGGACAGGACAGGACAGGACTGGACTGGGTGACTCCAGGGGGGGACTGAGTTACAGTGGAGCTCTCCCTCTCTCTCTATCTGAAGGACTCCTCCAAGTGTCCAGCTGTTACACAGTGGAAACACAGCTGGATGAGAGTCCATGTGCCCCGTCCACTAGCAGACAAGGAACTTCTTTGGAACAAGACCAGAAATTGTAATATACTGATATGACAAGTTATATGATGGGGGCCCCCCCTTCGCTATTCATAAATTTAGCAATATTTTGTGTATAGATATTCTGTGGTTCTTATGTTCAATCTGTACAGTAAATAATAATATGATTATGGAACAACATAATTTCACATTCAATGCTGTCATGTTCATGAGATCTAAATGTTTTTATTTTTTTCTTAAATTGATTGTTGAAACAAAAAAAAACTCCACAGAACTTGTTTGACTTTTTACAGTAAAAACCCTTACTTACCCTTGCATTTTTTCTTTTCCTTTGGCGAAAAATCAATAGTACATTTTGAAAAAAAGGCAAGGAAATGGATGGGAAGATAAGATTTAGAGGTGCAAAGTGAATATTTGTGGCCTGTTTTCTTAATCAATGAAAGGATTTCCATGGCGGTATGAAAGAAAATGCCAGCAAGTATTACCATAAATTCTGGAAATGTCAAACATGGAAAAACATGCATGTGGATATGCTAGGGAACAGAACTAGAGCTAAGAACAACAAAATGAACCCCTTCACCTTCAAACCTTAAGAGATGCATCCATTTTCATCCACATTACTATGTGTCTGTTGCCATCTAACATAGAGGGGTTCAAAATATATCTAGTCAGATGCATTTGCAGTGTTAGTTATCATCATTTAAGTGTTTGATTAATGTGCAAATAGCGTGCATCAATCAATTTTCATTATTACTCCTGCTCTATCAGTTATCAGTGGTTGTTGTCCAGAATGTGTGTGTATGAGCGCTCGCCCGCGCCAGCCTGCCGTGTTGCCTGTGGACAGACTCGGAGGCCCAGCCTGGTGGTAGGAGGCTGGGTGGGGGTGAGGTGGGGAGATGAGATGAGTGCGGGCCCACAGCTCCAGTCTGCCAGGGGCCTCTCTGATCGCACGCCAGCCGGCTCAGCCCAGGTGGGAGACTGGGAACAGAGAGCAGGCTGTTACCTCGCCAGAAAACCCTCTCGCCGCTACCGCCACCTCCCCTCCTCCTCCCCGTCCTCCCCCTCCCCCCCAGCTCTCTCTTCTACTTTTCCTCTCCTCTTCTCCCTTTCTTTCCATGTCTTCCTCTCTCCACACCCTTAATGAAACGAACTGGATCTATGCCGTGGTGACTGCTGCCTGTGGTAAATGCTGGACGTGTTGGGAGGAAAACTAGCCCTTGTCTCCTCGGTCGACGCCTTCCCTTCCGCCCCTGTGTGCTGCTGCTCAACTCGCCCTAGCAACCAGCTAGCAGGGGAGGGTGTTGAGCGCGAGCGAGAGAAGCAGGTGACCCAAAGGGGATCACCAGGATGACGAGTGCCAGCTGTTCAGCATTAGGAAGAAATTTTGCTTTCGTCAGAGGTTATGTTTGTTGTCAGACGTGTAGCCGTGTTTGTTTATAAGTGTGTGCGTGTGTGTGTGTGTGTGTGAGAATGTGGTGGGGTGTGAGGCATCGGGTCTATCCGGATCTGTCTTTAAGCCCGGCTCTTCCTGGTCGCATGCAGCACCTGGTGCTGGCAGTCACGTAGCATCGTAAAAAGAGCGTTGTGTGAAAAGGGTTGAGGCGGGCAGGGTGGCATCCCATGAAAGGTCAGCTGCTGCCCAGAGCAAGGGAGAGAGGCACGGATAGGGAGAAAAAAAAAAACAGGAAGGCCTTGGCCTATGGCTGAACTTCACGCTCTGACAGCTGTTGCTGACCTGAACCCCACCCCCCCTTTCGGCCTCTGCGTAGCCCCCTACTCACCCTTCCAGCCTGGGATTTACCGTCGCCGGAGCCCCCGGAGCTGCTCGCGCGTCGGGCGTGGAAATAAACACATTAGTCAGAGGCAAGAGACACAGAGGCATCTGGAAGTTTTTCATAAGGATTTATTTCACCCCAGCGGTGAATAGAAAAATAGGATGAAGACAAAAAAAAAACACTGATGGGAAATCTAGAGACCATTGTAATTCATTGCTTACATATATTTTTAGAAAGAAAATAAAATAATTGCATAAAGAGCTTTTGTGCCTTTTAATTTCCCTGCAACAAAGAGAAAAAAGTATTGTTCTTTGGGATCCATTTAAAAGGATGATTTATTTATACATGTTGAATTCTGCCAATCTAACTACATACAACAAAATTCCTATAAATACTTTTTCCTCATATTTATATGCTGAATGCGCATTTTAAAAGTGGGGCTCATATTACAATTGGAATACATAGCAAACGGAAACAAAAAAAGGCTTGAACAAACGTACCACCAAGTCAGCAAGTCACATTTCGTTCAGTACTGAAGAAAATGCAATTCGTGCAACTACACTTAACAGAGAAGTACCACTTATGTAACCTTCAGTATATTTTCATCTTAAGCATTTTTACTGTACAATTCAGCATTGTCTTGCTCTCCCACAGTAGTAAGTGTGACCTTACATAGACATCAGCACTAACCAAAGCCAAGGCCTGAGCCATCACATACCAGTTAGCCCATACAAGAATCCCAGGGACCAGTAAGGAGTAAGAAAAGCCCTGTATGAGAACTTAGGAAAGATAGGGAACAGAAAACCTCAGAAGAGGCCAATGGCTTTTGGTCACAGGACGGCTTAGCTTAGCATACATCTGCATTTTCTACAAGAAGTCCAAGCTGTATTCTCACATCTCACTCCCAAAACAATACTGTACCAAGTATGATCATTACCAGTAAGCCCCCAAAGAAAAAACGTGAAAAGAAGGACACTAGACACTAGCTAAAATTCCACACGTCCGCTCATCTTTGGTTTTTTTGGACCGTGGAATGCATAGATGCATCAACGCAGAGTTGAGTTCCTTTCTGCCTTTGAGGAGACCCATCTCTGAGATAGGTCAGTTGGTGAAAATGGATGGGAAATTGGGGAAAGCGAAACAAGGACACATCCTCTACTTTTTTTTTTAATTTTGAATTTTTTGACTTGACTGTGCCGCAAGCTTTGGGTACCATGAAGAGTCCAGCCTCGGGTGAGGAGGCTTTTCCGAAAGTCTGTCTGGCTCTGTCTTTCTGTCTGACATAGAAGAATGCTGTTTTTGTCTGCGTGTGTGAGAGAAGGGGGTTGCATTCTGTATTTTTTTTTTTGGCAGGCTGTGAGAGACCAGCTGTCTGCTCCTCTTGTGCCCCCCCCCCCCCCCCCCAAGGAAAAAAAAAGATTTTCTCTCACTTCCTGTTTCCTCTCCAGCTCCAAGCTCCATGTCTTTGCCTTTGGCCTGTTCAGTTAAAGGTGGAGGTGTGCGGGTTGCTCAGTTTGATTGTTCTTTATCGTTTTGTTTGTGTTTTTTTACTGTTTCATTCAACACCTAGTCCAGTATCCACAAATGGTAAGTGCCTGTGATCAAAAAAGGTCCTCAATGTTTGTAATCTTAAGAGGAAGCAAAAAAGATTGCTCTGAGAGAGTGTGTGTAGGACAGAGTGGAGAAACAGCTTGAAGGCCCTTCATTAAGTCTCTCTGTCCTCAGTCTGATAGCATCCCGTCACCAACCCCCCCCAACCCCCCTTCTCCACTTCTAAACTGAGCCACTGCCAGGAAAGAGGAGGGGGAGGGCGGTTTGCGGTCACTTCTACGAGGGGGGCTTGGTGGTGGAGTCGTAGGCTCCCGCTGAGCCCACGCTTCCGTTCTCCTGCTTGGGGGAGGCGCGTCCCGCCGCGGGGCCGCTGTAGGGGGAGGAGGTGCTGCCGGTGGAGGGGGGCCGGGTCTCCATGGGCAGGGGGTCTCTGTCCGGGGGGCGCAGTGCAGATGGCGGCAGCGGGAGAGCCAGCGGGAAGCTGGTCATGTAGAATATTCTGCCAATGCGCCGCGCCACCTGAGGGGAAAGCCAGACACATGCCAACGTCAGTCCAAAAGCCATGGCGAGAGAGAGAGAGAGAGAGGAGGGAGGGAGGGAGGGAGGGAGAAATGAAAGATGCAGGAGACAGTGAGGAGTACGGGGGCATGCTCAGCTGTTGAGTGTTGTTCTTGTTGTTTTTACATGTCTGCGCGTTGGCCCGTTTGCGTCAGAGTTGTTTCTCCAGAAAACCACCATTTGACGTGGATGGTATTTCCCATGGACAGAGAGGGCACTGTGCTCTAATGACAGAATGGCTGGGGGCAGCTCTGGTATGCTAGCTCCAAATATGAAGACACATTGGAAGCTAATGCTAACCTGAGAGTTTCAGGATTATAACACAAATAACATTTCCAATATAAATTGATTCTGACCATTAGGGTCTGTACATTTTTTTAGGTTCGTTTTGTAAGCCCCTTCATGGTACAAATTTGTGTCTCATTTATAGCATCCACATATCTGGCAGTCCTATACCAGCATGAGAGGAGGGTCAGATATTCTTTAAATTCAGGGCTACAAAACCCACGTATGTGTCTGTCAGTGGTGGGTAGGGGGGACACAGTACCTGAGAGCGGATCTTAAGGGCGGGGCCCAGTTTCAGGCCCATGTTGTTAAGCAGGTGCTCCTCAGTCAGCAGGGGCAAAGTCTCTCCGTCAATGGCCTGTTCCCTGAACACCTACGGCAATAAGGTGGGGTGGGCAGAGAGAGCTCCATATTCATCACACCATTCAGACCATGCCAGCAGTTATGAGTAGTAATGGGTTTGTTTATGTGGCATGCATGTTGTGTGGTATTATATTATAGGTAGGCAGTCCAGACATGCAAGTGTATGTTTGTTTGTTTGTTTGTTTGTTTGTTTGTTTGTTTGTGTGTAACTGAGCAGTGAAAGACAAAGATAAGAGCAGAGCGGAGTGGCCTCCCCGACTTGGTTTTCACTTTTTTTGTTTTGGACTATATCCCCAAATAATGCAAAAACTATTCATTTATTTCCTCCCTTAAGCCCGTTTTAGCGAGCCCTCTCACCCCCTTCCCCTTCTCTCTCTCTCTCTGTCTCTTAGGCCTCAGAGACTCCAGAGCGCCACCTGTTGGTGTGGAGAGAGAGCAAGCCCTCTGCTCCTGCTCTTGTCCTCACCTGCGTGTACTCGGCACAGCCCGGAAGGCTGCCAACGAAGCTGCACACCTCCTCCACCGTCCACTTGCTGATGTCTTCCAGCGGCACCGCCTCCTCCCCGTCCAGGAAAAGACCTCCCATGGCGCCTGCACAGCCCGCCGGCCCGGAGGAAGCATAAATCATTAGGGGAGGAGGCCCAGAGGCAGCACAAGTACACACATACATGCACAGGCATGCAGGGGCTCCTGCTCCCTCTCTCTCTCTCTCTCTCTCTCCCTCCCCTCCCCCTGGCCTCCGCTGCAGCTCTGTTAATGACCCCGTCTATTACTGAGATCAGCAAGGGTCAACAGCAGGGCCCCTTCCTGGGGGAGGTCTCCGGGGCTGGAAACTGAAAGTGCAGGAGTGCAGGTAATGCATTTCAGATGGGCCTGACTGCTGGGGACCGCACAACTCAGGGGGAACGAGGAAGGGAGGTGTGTGTGTGTGTGTGTGTGTGTGTGTGTGTGTGTGTGTGTGTGTGTGTGCGTGTGTGTGTGTGGAGGGAGCATAGGGGACAGCGGTAATAATAACAGCACTGGGGAATGTCTCTCTCCCAACATGTGTGTGTGTGTGTGTGTGTGAGAAGGTCTCTTTAGCTATGTGAGCAACGCTATGAATCTGACAGCCTGGACTGAACGAGGGCTGATATAGCATGTGCATGTGCTTTTAAATGTGAACTCTCGGGAGTATGTATGTTTGTGTGGATGTACGTGTCAGTGTGTGTGTGTTGAAGTGAAGGCAATGTCATTTAAGTGTGTTACTCAGTTTGTGTGCACTTTGTTCGTATGTTGGTGTGTGTTTTAGTGAGTACATAAGCATGTAAGAGTACATTTTCAGTGAGTCTATGTGTGTGTTAATGTGCAGGTTTTACTTTGTGTTAGTGTTTGTGTTAGTGTGTGTGTGTGGCTTTTAAGCATTTAATCAGATGTCTCAGCCTTCCTTGGGGACACCTAGGGGAGGTAGGAGTCAGGCTCAGGGCTCAGACTATATTGGCTGCTTCCTCATCGGGAGGCCTTCTCCATAAAAAACACACACACACACACACACTCTCTCACACACACACACACACACACACACAGAGAGCTTTCTGCGAGCGGGCGTCCCATCCGCACACCGGATCCTTTTACAGGTCATAAAAGCCGAGGCCGGGGCGCGTGCTCCCGCAGACGCCAGCGGCAATGTGTGTGGGGAGGAAGAGCTGGTCTGGAGCGAGAGCATGGAGGAGGAGGGAGGGAAGGAGGGAGGGAAGGAGGGAGGGAGAAACAGAGAGAGAGAGAGACCAGGCTCCAGAGTTTGGGGGGAAATGTCTGTCTCAGACCAAACCATCTGTCTAAACCGCTTTTGGACTGGAAGAGAACCTGGAAAAATCCGGAGGCCCTGTGATGAGAAGCGATGCTAATTCTGATCAAACCGTAAATCAGAACGGAGTCTTTTCAAGGGGCTGGATTTCCATGGTGTTTATGGATATAGACTTATTGCTTCTATTGACGGGCTTTGTTAGTAGCCAGCTTTCTGGTTGGTTTTATCCTGTACTAAATACTGAATGGATTGATAGTTATTCCAGCTCACAACTATGAAGTATGAGTGCTGTGCACAACAGTGCATAATTCATTTGTACTTTCCTGGGCATAGAACTTGGCTAAAGTAATTATCTGTAAACATGGATAATAGCAGGTAGTAAATAATCTTTATATTTTCAACAGAATGCTTAAAAAAAATATGATCATACGGTATTGTAATTTGCCCACCTACATCATTTAAGGTTTAAACCAGATTGTAGTAACGTTTTGCCAAACCATAATTGATCACCAGTCCTCACCTTGAAATAGTAGTACACTATCTGTCTGAGAGAGAGAGAGCTTTGACAGAGAGGCTTAACGGTACTCTTGATACACTGTCTCTTTAAGACAGGGAATGTTGACAGAAAGACGTGCTGGGACTCACCCGAGTGGAAGGCGGGGCTGGCATAGGGGAAGCCAAAGGGCAGCGTCTGGCCTGGCAGCGTTGGCAGCGGGGGCATCAGTCCGGCAGGCAGGTACTTGGCTTCGCTCTTGCCCAGGACCGGGGTGTAAAGATGGTGGTTGGGCGACTCGGGACTGGCCGAGCTGCAAGGGATGCTGAGCCTGCCCGAGCTTTCGCCCAGATCCTTCACGCCCACATCGCCCGACTTCCCCCCGTCTTTGCCCTGGTGGCACCTGTCTGCGTTCCCCATCCCGTGGCCGTCGGATTTCCCCGCGCCCCTCTCCTGCCGCTCCTCCGCCACCTCCCCATCGCTGTCCGAGTCCTTCATCTCCTCGTCGGCACCGTCGTCCTCTGGCTCTCTCCCGCGGCTCTCCGGACGACTTTCTTTGGCATCGAAGGCGCCTACGACCAGGTCGCCCCTGTGCCCCGGTCCCCCTTTCCGGGAGCTCTTGCGGGCGGAGCCGGAAGCCGACGACGACTCCTTGGAGGGCGTGGCCGCCTGCGAGGCCCCGTGGTGGTGGTGGTTGAGGGAGAGCAGCGGCGCGTTGCTGTGGCGCAGCACCAGCATGGCGCTGCGGCGGTTGAGCTCGTCGCGCAGCGGGTGGCCCTCGGGGATGTCCTGCAGGCTGCGCAGGGCCGGGTGATCGGGGGGCAGGCCCGTGTGCAGGCCCAGCGGGTCCGACAGCAGGCGCTGCCGGTGCAGGTTCTCCAGCTCCTTGTGTCGCAGCAGCTCTGCAGACATCTCTAACCTACACACACATACACACACACACACACATACACACTAAGTATTACTAAGGGTGTACATTTTGAAGCCTTTTAAATAATGACATCCTTGCCAAGTGAATTGTGAAAGAAAAAGAAAATCTGACAAGAACTCATGAGTTCAGTTCATGTAATGGAAGGTCATAGAGAGACTGGTGTTCATGTGTGTGTGTGTGTGTGTGTGTGTGTGTGTGTGTTTGTGTGTGTATGTGTGTGTTTGTGTATGTGTTTGTGTGTAGGTGAGGTTACCTGGCCAGGTTCTGTTTGCGAAGCATCTCCTGCTGACGTGCAAACATCTCGGCCTGTGCTGGCTGGAGGAAGCCATACCCTGTGGAACACGCGCCAGGAAAATATATACACTCTCAAAACAGGCCTGCTGCGAGTGCCATGTGCAACCAAATGCATTCCAGATTGCATATTTCACACTCCTCTGAGGAATCATGCTAGCCCCGGAGGACCGCATCCTCCTTCAATCATGCTAGTGTGTGATTGTGTGTGTGTGGGCTGTAAACATACATATATGTGGGGGTGTATGGACAAACATTATTATTGAATGGTTGCTGCTAATGTTTAACATTTCAATAATTAACTTTCAATAATTAACACGTATGAACATCAAAACTACATGAATGGATTAATATCCAAGGTCATAACATACATTAAACATATAGACGTTGTTTTAATGTTTATTCAGAAATATACTGGATGGGTGTGTGTGCACTCTTTCTGCCTACAGTGCTTTCTCCTTAACATTCGCCAGCTGGCATACGTGTGCTCTTGGCATGGCATACCTGGAGCTTGGCAGAGTGCAGAGGGCATCCCCAGGAATGGAGGTCGAAGGTGAGGGCCCAGGGCGATGTGAGGGGCATTCTGGGGAGACAGCAGCGGGGGAGGGTGGGACATCTCTCTGTGTGGCACAGGGACAGAACCATGAGGATTCAATTCATGTAGCGAGTATTCATATGCAAAATATAGAGCTAGTTTGCGTATATCATTGTATATTTTATATCATCAACCCTCACTGTGACGTATATTTTCTATAGGCTGAGGGACAGTGTGACAGTTAGTATGACAGACAGTGGTGTCATAAAGTCACACAGCTGCAGGCTGTAGGGTTCCTTCCTCCTCTCCTTGAACGCTCCGGTTGAAGCCCGGAGTATAAAATCCAAGCACAAGCACAAACCCACGCTCACACAAACAACCGCAGTGGCTACTCTGGACAATGATGTGCTGTGGGTGATGGGGATGTGTGCTCCCTCCCTGGGTTTATTTTTACCGGCTGACTCCCGGGGATACGTGCCGCAATAGCCCCTCATCAGTCTTGTCACGCTATCGCCAGCGGCAATGTTTGTACCCCGGGTCTTCTGCCCCCCACCCCACACCCCCCCCCGCCCGGCTCCCCACCATCCAACCCCCTCACCCCTCTCCTCCTCTCCCCCCTTCCTCTCTCCGCTGCCTAACACATAATGAGGGCTGAATACACAATAAGAGCATGTCATAGTCGAACAGCTGGGGCTGCCCCTGCTACTGCGGCAGGGCTACAGGCGGGAAGACCTCCTAATTAGCACGGGCCCTCCCCCCCCCCCCCTCCTCCCCCCTCCTTCTCTACCCCAGCACCTCCTCTCTTCGCCCTTCTTCCGCTCCAGAGTCCCTCCAATAAAAAAGTGGCGTGCCTCAAACCTTTTTTTTTTTCTTTGGAAAGGGCCTCAATTATGTTTTTTTCCTTTTGTTCTCTCTATAGCCGTGGGCAGCGGCCCCACTCACTCCACACTGCAACCACCTTTACAAAGGGCTTAGAGGAACAGGGTGGGGGGGGGGAACGAGAGAAGAAGGAGGGAGAGAGAGAAGGAGAGAAGAGGGAGGGAGGGAGGGAGGGAATATGAAGATGTATTCTCCAGCCCGTTGTTTGGGGTGAGAGAGCAGGCGGCAGGGGGACTGGTGGCAGTGAGGTGTTGAAATGCGGGCAGCAGTGAAGCATGGGAGATCCAGGAGATCTTTTTTTTGGTTCAACCGCTCCTCTATTTTTCTTCCCTCAGCCCTCTTTTTTTTCGTGCACTGCTCATCTGCCAGCAAAAACTCAGCCCATTCACTTTCTGCTCACAGCTTTCTAAAGCTCTGCAGACTAACAAATACACTTCCTCTCCTTTCCCCTTCTCTCGCTCGCAGAGTGCATGAATGTGGGCCCACAGGTACTCCCCCCACCCCCCTCTCTCTCTGTGGTTCATGTTCTTCACACACACGCACACACACACACATACACATACACACACACACACACACACACACATGTAAAGATGCCAGAGATCAGCCATTCCACTTTGTTCTAACCCGAGCCACAATTGTCCCGCTCCGGGGTAAAGAGAGGCTTCAGCACAAACAAACGTGAAAGAACCCCTAACAAACAAAAATATGGCTTTGGCTTGTCTGGCTTCTTTAGGTCCTTTTTTTCATCGCCAAAAAAGAAAAGGAAACCTATGAGAACTGAAATCAATGAGAACCTAAATAAATCTATAAGAGGCTATATAAATAACATATAAAAAAAATCAGAATGAGGAAGAGGAAGAAAAAGAGAACAAACAGAAAAAATAGCACACAGCAAGAGAAGAGGAAAGGAGAGAGAAAGACAGAGAGAGAAAGAGAGAGAGAGAGAGAGAGAGGGAGGGAGGGAGCGAGAGAATGAAGTGATGTGGAGAGACAGAGGCACGGCAGGGCTGGCGGCAGGGGGAAGAGGAGAGAGGGAGGGAGGGAGGGAGTGAAAGAGGGGGAGGAGGGCCTCGGTGCAGGAAGGAAAAAAAAAAAAAAATCCATCGATCGATCGATGGCGCGGGGTGCTGGCCGCTGAGACGTTAATGCTAATCGCGTAACCGCTCCCCGCCGGTGCCACTCCGCCCGCTCGCTCCTGTGACAGCACCAATTAATCTCTGTGTGTGTGTGTGGGTGTGTGTGTGTGTGCATGGAGGGTGTGGGTTTGTGTGTGTGTGTGTGTGTGTGTGTCTGTGTGTGTGTGTGTGTGTGTGTGTGTCTGTGTGTGTGTCTGTGTGCGTGCGTGGGTGTGTGTGTGTATGTGTGCATGGATGGTGTGTGTTTGTGTGTGTGTGTGTGTGTGTGTGTCTGTGTGTGTGTGTGTGTGTCTGTGTGTGTGTGTGTGTGTGTGTGTGTGTGTGTGTGTGTGTGTGTGTGTGCTTGTGTGAGTTGGGGAGGTGCGTGACCTTCGTCCGGCAGAGGCAGTCGGCGCGGCAATGCTTATGTAATTACACTGTGAAGTGTGTAATCACCTGGCCCTAATCCCCCAGGCCTCGCAATTAGCCCGGGCCGGCGGTCGCCGGGGCCTGCCAAGCCCCGCTCGGCCGCCCTGGCCGGCCCGCAGATGAATAACGGTCAATTAAAGCCACATGACTGGGGCCGCGAGGCGTCCGCTCGATCCTAATTAGCTGTAATCATGGGGAGACGTGCCCGGCAGACGTGCCTCGCGTTTTATAGGAAGCAATTTGGGAATGAGGTGGAGGCATTAACCGTTTCATTCAGGAGGCTCCAGCACCAAGCTGGGAGAGAGAGAGAGAGGGAGAGGGGGCGAGAGAGAGAGAGAGAGAGAGAGAGAGAGAGGGGGCGAGTGAGAGGGGAGAAAGAAAGAGAGAGAGGGGGCGAGTGAGGGGGGAGTGTTTTTGTAGCTGTGGCTTAGTTCTCCTTCAGCTCACTCTTTTTATTTATCCCTTTTTTTGTGCTCCGTTTCTGTGTTTTAGCACATTCACACACACACATACACACGGGTAAACACACACACACACACACACACACACACACACACTCTCTGGCTGTGCTTGAGCTGTTGTGCTCATTAGTGTTCTCTGAAAGTCTTTTCAGAGAGAGAGAGCACGCACGAGATCGGAAAGGGTGAAATGATTGGGGGTTTGATTCAGTGCTGTTTAAGAGTGCAGTCAACTATAAACTTGTCTTATTTGACAACTTTGGCTCCGGACTGGGGATAGACTATAGAGCGCCTCGAGGTGTCTGAAAACCCTTTTTACTTTTTACAGTAGTTTTCAGCCTGTAAACAACAGCATGCCAGCCAACACTGTGGCTGTTAATGCTGGAGTTGAATACGTCTCCATCTTCATATCTCATAATATTGCATTCCCTCTCCACCCTCTCTGTCTATAGCTTTCTGATCCTGCCATGTCTCATTTTCTTGGCTGTTCTTTGCCCTTTTTTTTTCTCCCAGTCGCTGTCCCCCTCGCCATTTGTCTTGCTCCTCTCTTCACCCTCTCTTTCACTTATTTCTCTCTCTAAGCCTCTCTCTCTCTGCTCCCTGTTTCTCTGACGCTGTCTCTCTCTCTCCACTCTGCTTGTGCACTCTTCCTCTTCTTTCCCCTTCCTCCATGCGCTTCATTTCTCTCCCTCTACCACTCTCTCTCTCACCCTCCCACTCTCTCTCTCTCTTTCCCTCTCTCTCTCTTTCTTTCCCTCCCTCTCTCTCTCCCTCTTTCCCTCCCTCTCTCCCTCTCTCTCTCTGCCTCCCTCCTCCTGCCCTGACTCTGGCAGTAAGGCCAGTAAACCCCAGGGTGTGCGCTCATGTGTGACGACCTGTCAGAGTGGCGGCGGCAGCGTCACCCCCCCCTCACCCCCGCCCTTCACTCCAACGTCTCCCCCCCCCCTCCCCCCAGCCCCCGAAGCTCTTTTCCTCTCTGGCCTCCCTGCTGAACAGCCAGGCGGCGGTGAGGCCAGTGTGCCAAACTGCCCCGGTCATATTGGGGAGCGGGGAGGAGGAGGAGGAGTGGTGGTGCAGGGAGGAGCGGGCTGGAGCTGACAGCGCGGCGGCCCGTAATGAAGGCAGCGCGCGGAGGGGATTAGGGCCGCGGTGCCTCGCCGGGAACGCATTTGCACGGGAAGCTCATTAAAATGCATGAGGCTGCCGCTCCCGCTCCCGCTAGCCCCCTCCTCCTCCTCCTCCTCCTCTCAGCTTCTGCTCTCCTCACCACCGCCCCCCCCCCCCCCCCCCCCCCACCCGCTGTCTCCTCCGCTCTCTGGCCACTGCCTCGCTACAGCCAGTCCCCGCCAACGCTTCACCTCGCCTAGTGTGCCCCCCCTCCTTTACACACACACACACTCAACCCCCTCGCCTTGCATGCCAAACACATTAGCATGTGCCTTGCAGATTTCTCCCAGTGCGATCTGCCGTTTAAGAAGCCCAGACGAGTAGCCGGGGCCAGGGCTTTCACGGAGTCATCGATTGGCCCTAATGATTTGTTTTTAACAATACGAGCTAATGGGCGTCAGATAATCAATTACGCACAGTCGATGGGAAGGTGAGCTGGAGGAATGGCTTCCGGCTCAACCCCTTTTAGTCGGCCACCTCTCTCTCCGTCTCTTTCTCTCGATGGTCAATGCTTTATGGGTGGCTGGGATGGGGGAGTAGGGGGTGGGGTGGAGGACAGGGCAGGGGAGGGGAGGGTTGTCGTTAGATGTCCCCGTCCCTTTGACAATGTCACAATGCAGTCAATGACTGAAGCACACGCGCCCCTCTGCCCTCCAGGACCACAGCGGCTGAGAGCAGAGGGAGTGAATGGGAGAGGTGGAGCTTTTCCCTCTCCCTGTGTGTTTCTCTGCCTCCTTTAGACCACCAAGCTATGGCTGGTGCCAAGAAAGGGTTAACAATACAAAAAAAAAGACTGAGGAAGGAGAGAGAGCGGGGGAAAGGGGGGGAGCGAGGGTAGGCGAGAGAGAGATGGAGAGATAGAGGGGAAAAAGAAAAAAAGGGAAGGGAAGAAAAAAACAACCTCCCTCCCCATGCCCCACACCCCCCACCCCCCACACCCCCCCTAGCTTCGGAAGCGTGCGGCCCTAGTTAACATACAGCGGTCCTGTGTGGCTAATTATTCTGTGCTGTTGCAGCGCAGGCAGGCAGGCGGCTCTGTGGCCAGATCCACGCTGGGCTCCCAACAGGGTGCTGGGGGGTGGGGGGGTTGGGGGCGGGGGGGATAGGGGTGGGGGTGGGGGTGGAATAACGCTAACGTTGACGCCCCCGCATTGGGCTGCCCCGCACCGTTTCCTCCCTGCCTCGCCGGCCCATTATCGATCCGCCGGCTTCCCGCGCCACATAAATAATCGACAAGCAATTACGCGCCCACGTAGCCCCGCTGGCCTGGGCTTTGTTTGGGAGCGAGGGAGGGCGCCCGGAGCGCTGGGCCTCGGCGTGAGGGGGGGGGGGGGAGGAGGAGAGGAGAGGAAGGAGGGAGGGAGGGAGGGAGGAAGTGGGGATTGGAGTGAAGGGTGGTGGGTTGGGTGAGCTGGTGGGGAGGATAACTTTCTGTCGCCGTAACGACCCACTCAGCCCCTGGATCTACACATAAATACCCCCTGACAAGATCAAATAAAACAGAGGATGCAAAGGACTAATGCAAACTGGCAGATCCTATTAACTAGATTTTTTTTCTCCCTCATTTCAGTCCTTCTGTCCTGCTGTAGCAAACTTCCACCTCTCTTCTTTCTTGGCTTTTCACTTTTTTTCTCCTTTAAGCCAAGCTTTCTTTCTCCTCTTCTTTCTTTCATTCTACGTTTCATTCAACGCATAATTCTTTTCTTTTTTTAAGGAGGTTTTGGGATGGTGGTAGAGTGGTGGTGGGGGGGGGGGGCGGTGGTATGTGGTCACCCACTTCACCATTCATGCAGTATTCATTAGAATAGGACGCAGGCTTCATTATTAATGTAAAATATTCATGTTATCTCAGGGCATGGAAATGCCTCTCCTCCCACTCCCTCCTCCGTGATGGTAAAGTGCGTCTGGAAGGCTCGGGTGGTGGGGCGGCGTGGTGAGTGTGCTGATGGTCTCCCCTCGACCGCACGCAGCCCGCCCCGTTGACAGGAGGAGAGTGACGCTTGCCTCACATGTTGTTTTTTGTATCTAACGCCCCAACCCCCACTGCCACACACACACACACGCACGCAGTTTGGAAAAGTCATGAAAGCACAACCATATGTGTGGTTTTGAGTCATTTTCACGTCCCAGGCCAGACCAGGAAACTCCCCTCAGCTGCTGGCCATGGCTGCTGGAACTATGGCCAAGGCATTTAACCTTTAGTTTACGATGCATGAGCGTACGCACGTGTGTGTGTGTGTGTGTGTGTGTGTGTGTGTGTGTGTGTGTGGGCGTGAGATTCTCCTGACGGTTATGATTCTGCTCCGTGTGAGAGCAAATTGATTTGTGAGTGGTTTATGAAAAAAAGCTGATGTGGTTTCTTATGTCTTCATCTCGGTAATATACACATGTGAGTGGACATTCTTAAGAATACCAGGAATACACACTGGGGAAAGTGTGCGTGTGTGTGTGTGTGTGTGTGTGTGTGTGTGTGTGTGTGTGTGTGTGTGTTTGTGTGTGTGTAGTGCATTTATTTGTGTTTGTGTGCTGTAGTGAATGAGTGTGTATACTTCTGCGCACTTCTGTGCAGTGCATGTATGTTTTATGAGCGCTGGAGTGAATGAGTGTGTGTATTTGTGTGTGTGCTTGTGTGTGTGCTGTAGTGAATGAGTGTGTGTGAGTTTGTGCGTGTGCGTGTGCGTGCGTGTGTGTGTGTGTGTGTGTGTGTGTGTGTATGTGTGTGTGTGTGTGTGTGCAGGTGGCTGTATCTACCTCTCGCTGAAGTGGGCGTCTCGATGCTGGGGCAGGCCCTGCTTGCGGCGCTGGCTGGAGGAGCTCCCGCTGGAGGGCAGGTGGGCCTCCATCGCCCCGGCGTTCCTCACGGCCGCCATGGCCTCCTGACGCACCCGCATCAGCTCTGCAGGGACACACAAGGGGAAAAAGGGGCTCTTAATCTATCCCAGACACAGGGTTCAGTGCCATTAGTCTTCCTTGGACACAGACAGCTCCTCTTCCCTATTCCTTTCTCCCAAAGCATGCTAAGCACCCGCGCACCAAGCTTCCATCACTACATTAACCTTAATGGGCTAATTAACGCACAGTACTAATTTGCGTAAACAGGAAGTGATATGCTACGCTGACAAACTCTACAATGACAGCTGATTCCAAAGCTAGAAATTGAAAACACACAGCTAACATGCTATAAGAGATCTATTCTGGAGGATTGATAGTTATTGCTTTGTTTATATGCACTACACCCGTATTTTTGTAGTTGTAAGAGCATCCTAAATTCATTGTAGTCCTTTGTTTTTTAAGAACTTGAGCATGCTGCAAGCTATCTGTTTTACCCCCAAATGCAGTTCACCTCCCCGTAGTTTGGTATAGTCCTTAATAGTACCACAGTCATGTGAGCTGAGATACTTTTTCAGTCTTATTTGGGCCTTTTAAATCCTGCCCCGTGGAGCTGGCAGCCAGCTGTGAGGGGTATCTCTGCAGGTTTGCACTTGGCTTTTACAGAAGTACTTTCCCATCCAGCTCAATTCAAGCCCACTGAAATGTACTCTGTGCTTTGGGCAGAAAATAACTGGGGGACCCTCTCATGCGAGAGATATGAGATATGTATGCACACACGCACACACACACACACACACACACACACACACACACACACACAGTCTCAAACAAATACACACAAACAGTTGCTACAAACACTATTGTTTTGTAGGTTAACTATATTGAACTTTAAACCAGAGATGAACCACAGAAAAAGGTTGAAGTATCATGGTTCTCACTGTGCCCAATGGCCACTGGCACCATGGCTCCACTACTATCTCTGCTTTCATCGCTCAGAGCTGTGCTGCTTCAGGAGGGGAGCGTCCCCCCTGGCACCCTCCCCGGCCCCCACCCCGCCCCGGCCCTGACCCGGCCCTCCCCTGGCTCTCCATCATCATCTATCCAGCAGGGTCACCAGAGGAAGCCCTGCCCATAATGAAAGCGTGTTAAATTGGAATTGCATCCTGTGTACACCCCACCACCACCACCAGCACACACACACACACACACACACACACACACACACACACACACACACACACACACACACACACACACACACAAGCACATACTCCACCCTGCAATCTCCCACTCTCTCCCTTCCTCTTCCTCTTTCCCTCTCTTTCTCTCTCTCTCTCTCTCTCTCTCTCTCTCTCTCTCTCTCCCTCTCTCACTCCACACTGCCCCCCCCCCCCTCCCCGTAGCCCCTGCTCCTCCTCCCTCTTTTTAATTAGACTGTTCCCCCGGGGGCTGGCGGCCATTTCCGAGGCCAGCGTGTGCGGCTGAGTGATGGGGTCGGAGGCAGCGCGGCTGATATTAATGCAGAGCGGCCCGCTCTATCGATCTGTTTATCACACTGACCACAGGGGGAGCGGGAGATGGCAGACAAGCCACACACGCGCACACACACACAAAACACACACCGAATACACACACACACACACACACCGAATACACACACACAAACACACTGAGAGAGACAGTGAGAGAGAGAGATAGGAAGAGAGAGATGGAAGGGGGTGAGACGGAATGAGAGAGTGAGAGAGGCGGGAGGGAGGGAGGGAGGGAGGGAGGGAATAAGACAGAGGAAGTAGGCAAGAGAGAGGGACAGAAGACAGAGCAGCAAGGGAGAAAAACAGAGCAAGAGATAGGAAGTGAGGGAAAAGCAGACAATCTTAAAAGTCCGAACACACACACACACACACCACACACGCGCACACACACACACACACACACACACACACACACACACACACACACACACACACACACACACACACACACACACACACGCTCCACTTCCTCTCGGTTGAGTTGCCTATCCAGACGGCCCATTGGAAATGCACGGGTCGTACAAGCTCCGGTCGACGTCAGCTACACTCCATCCATCTGAGCCTCCCGCCAAAATCTCTCATTATTACTTAACAACGGTGATGAAAAATGCACAGGGGGGCTCCGTTCCCCATCTCTCTCTCTCTCTCTCTCTCTCTCTCTCTCTGCCTCTCTCTCTCTCTCTCAGAGCTGGCAGTGGGAAGGCAAGTGAAATTCAAGGCTGAAGCCTGCATTACCGGCCAACCCTGGCTGACGGGGAGCTTTACATTATTCCCTTTCATCCTGCTGAGAACAAGAGAGTGCAGGGGTCACCCAGAGCTGTGCCCCAGAGAGCCAGCCATCCATACTGTACGCCTGGAGAGAGAGAGAGAGAGGGAGAGAGAGAGAAAGAGAGAGAGAGAGGGGGAGAGAGAGAGAGAGAGGGAGAGAGATAGAGAGGGAGACGGAGAGGGAGTGGAGGATGGGGAAAAGAGGGATCTCACCCCTTCATCTTGCTGCTCTCTACAAGCTTCAGAGAACCCACTCAAGCAGAAGTTCATTGGGCCCTATCTCCTGTACGGCCCTGGCCTCTCTCTGTAAAAAGCACTTTTAACCCAGCTCTTCTCTCTTTCTCTCTCTCTCTCTCTTGCTCTCTCTTTCGCCCCCCCCCCCCGCCCCCCCAGCACTTATGTCTCTCTCCTCTGTTTCTGTGTCAGTTTGCCTTTGTCCACCCCAGACTCTGAGACTGCTGCATCTGTCTCTCTCTCTCTCCTTCCACTTTGCTATATATTTCTCCCTCTCTCCATCTTTCACTCTGTCAGCCTGTTTCGTGGGAGGTCCAGCCACGGGGGGCACATCCGACTCCCCTGGTCCTGTGTCACGCCCTTGCTCTCAGCTTCTATTTTGTGTCTATTACTGCCGAATCCTCCCTATTAAGCTCTGGTCACCGGCTAGCCGCACACACTGTCCCCGCTTGTGACAGCCAGCGGGCTGGATTTATCCTTTTACAGGCACAACAGGTACGCCTAGGCCAGGCATCAGCAGCATAGCGCCTTATTATCAGGCTCCCTGAGCTAGCGCTGTCACTAGCTACCGCCACCCCCTCCGCCTCCATACAGGAGTGCTGAAGACAAAAGGAGAATGGGGTGATATGGATTTGTTTTTACTTTCTTTTTTTGTTTTTGCTGCTGGAGTCCTTCTCACCTCACGTTTCTCTACACATCTTTTCATCACAGCAGCACTGGGTGGAGGAAAAACAGAAAAGAGACCGGGAGAGGGTGGGGGGTAGGAGAGAGAAAAAGAGAGAGAGAGGGGGGGGGGGGGGTGATAGGGTCCCCTGCCTGGCCACCTTGCAGCTAAGGAGTGAGGCACACAACACCTTTCAGCCCCCCTTTTACCCACACACACACACACACACACGCACACACACACACACACACACACACACATCTTCTTCACAGGCTTTCATTTCTGGGCCTCCACTTCAAACACATGAAAGGATGCTCTGCAGGGACTCACGCAAAAGGGAGGCTAGGAAAAAAAGCAAAAGGGAGGGAGAGAGGGGGTGGAGGGAGGGGGGAGCCCAGAAAAAGAAAGAATATAAAAGCATCCCTGTGTTAAGAGAGGTCTGTGGATCGGGGGAAGCGGAGAGGTGAAGGGGGGGGGGGGTCAGAGGGGCCCACTGAAGCATCACATCAATGTCAAGGGGCACTTGTGGGGCCACTCACCTCCCGGGGGCCAGGCACACTCCCTGCATCCAAACAGTCAACAGAAGAGAGAGAGCGGGAGAGAGAGAGAGAGAGAGAGAGAGAGAGGGAGGGAGAGATGGCACTAGGCAGGGATGAGTTAGTGATAGCAGAACAGGACAAGATGTGGAGAGGAATTGAGAAAAAGGAGCTGGGGTACCGGAGGGAAAGAAAGTGAAAGTCTGACAGTGAAGAGAAAAGGGAGGGGATGAAAAGAGTTGAAAAGAAGTATGGCCAGGAAAGAAAGAGAAAGAGAGGAGTTTTTTCTTGACAGTGCGGGAAGGACTAGGGGAGGTCAGGGATGGAGAGAGAGCCAGAGAGGGAAAAGCGACGCAGCTGGGGCTCAAGCCTCAAGCCAAAACGGTTTTCCCGAATATCCCAGACTATATATTTTTTTTAAAGTAAGAAACGGCCGAGAAAACAAACAAGGTCATAAATTACCCCCGGGGCCAGAGATAGGGACAGCGCAGTGAGATGACCGACAGACAGACAGACAGGCAGACAGACGGGCGGAGGAGGAGGACAGCTCTGGGACAGGCCAGCCGACTGACAAAGTGTGTCTGATTGCTTTGCAAGAGCTGGGGCTTCACGCTCACGCCAGCTTGGAACCGTGAGCCTGCGAACCTGGCGCAGCCTATTACTGCAAAAAAAAAGTTAGATGGTACCAGGGTTGGGGAGATCCCGTGAGAATACGAGGTGGGAAAAAAACAGAAAAGAGAATGAAAGGAGTGAGCGAAGGCCGTTAGCTGATTGAGAGAATCCACTGTGAGGTGTTTGGGGAAGAACCTGAATATCACTCCCATCAAAGACTTGGCAGTTGAGTGAGTTGGCACCGCCTGACTGCCAAGGCCTTATCGTTTGCTTATAAGCTAAACGCGCTGAGACAAGCCAACACCACACACACACACACACACACATATATATACAGACAGACAGACAGACAGCCACACGCCCACATACAACCATCATCTCACATAAACATGCATTTTTCACAGTTAAAAAAAAAGCTTGCATGTTTCCAAACAGCAAATCGTTGGAAGTGTTCATACTTTTTTTTTGTCTTCACACTAATGTTTTCAGAAAGAAAACCACGAGTTCTCCCTCACACCTAACTTCTCTCACTCTCAATGTGAATCACACCCAGTGTGTGAACACAAGCAGGAGGATGTGGAGCCACACACTCGCTGGGGTGATGTTGAGAGACACAGAGAGAGGGAGAGAGAGGGAGAGCGAGAGAGAGAGAGGAAGAGAGTGATAGAAAGAGAAAGTCTGTGGGAGGTAGATTGGCAGTGTGTTTTAGACCCCAGTGAGTGCAGGTCTGTGGCTGCACCCCCTGTCTGCCTGTCTGCAATGCAGCACCAGCACCAGCAGCAGCAGCAGCGCTCCTCACGCTCCCCACCACAGGCACGCTGTCCAGGGGCTCCGGGAGCCGCCAGCACCCCTGGCCCCCCATAAAAGCCCCCGACACGCCCCGCCACACTGGCACTAATTCCTCTCAGATGGAGGAAGGAGAGAGAGAGAGAGAGAGAGAGAGAGAGAGAGAGAGAGAGGAGGAAAGAGAGGAAGGGAGGGAGGGAGGTGGGGGCAATTAAAGCAGTAACAGCACTCACCCCTCCGATTTGCGGGCCGCAATTAAAAATCATTGCTGATCAAATAAAAATAAAAGGCAGCGCACACCCGCACCCACGTGGTTGTGAAGTTTCATTAAATTTATGCCACTGCCAAAGTGCCGTAAAAGCTAGTGGCAATTAATGTTCTATTCTTCTAAAAGGAGGAGGGGGGTTTAGGGAGGGGGGTGGGGGGTTAACAGCCAGCACCCTGCCCGTTTAGGGGCCTAGTTAAAAAATAATCCACAGATAAAAATGAAAGAGGGATTGGGAGAGGAGGAGAGGAGAGGGGAGGAGAGGAGAGCGTAGAGAGGAATGCTGGAAAGGGGGATTGGGAGGGAGGAGAGTTGCACAGGATTAATTTTTTATCTACACATCATTTGAATTCTCACTCATCTGCCAAACCTGTATATCATGGCTGGCTATAAATTTAGGGCGGGAGCAAGAGGGAAAAAAAAATCTAATGCAAAAGGAGGGAGGGGAAAAAAGCCGCACTTGTCGTTTCCATGGTATTGGTAATTTACTGAACTGGCTGGCAGCCAATCAGAGTGCCCGAATCGATATCCAACAAACCTCAGCCCCCAGTGGTAGCGTTATTTACAACGGTGTAGAGCAGCAGTCAGAAATCTCACAGACTGACATTCTGACATCGGGTGGGCCGGCTCTGGAAATAGAAATGTCAGCAGTCTCCGCCATGGCGAGCAGGACTGGAGTTTCGCTAAAATATGCTTGAATAAGACGGAATGGACTCGACAATACACTCAGATGTTTTGTTTATCCACTCCGCACTGAAAGTTTGTTGTTACTGTTGTTGTGTTTGTGTGTCTTTCTGTTGTTACTCTGTGAGTTGCGCATCGTCTGTTTGTTGTTACTGTTTGAGTTGTAGTGTTTGAATGTCTATCTGTTCTAACTGCGTGATCTGTTGTGTTTGCGCATTTGTCTGTCTGTTGTTTCTGTGTGAGTTGTGTTGGTCTATCTGTTGTTCCTGTGTGAGTTGTGTTGGCCTGTCTGTTTGTGTGTTTGCACACTGATGACCATGTGTGGGACTGAAGTGGGTTGTGGGTGCTGCAAGTGCCACCAAGCGATGTTGTCATAGGAGCGGTCTGGTCAGACGCCGCACACCCGATAAACCATTAGGACCATAAGCACAGGTCACACCATACCGACTTGCACAACCGC
>NC_137914.1:18281960-18284460 GCF_963457725.1 Sprattus sprattus
GACTGTTTTGGTGTGCTCAAGAGCTTGACATGTCTGCAGTCTTTGGAGTGTGTGTGTGTGTGTGTGTGCGCGCTCTCTGACACTGATTACCCCAGTATGTGGCTGTGAAAAGTACATACTCCGTGAGCCTGTGTATGGCTTCTGTCACTCCCTTGCTGTTTTCCCAAACGAATGGCGTGGCTCGGAGCGGCTCCGCTAAGCTTGGCCCGTACGCCTAGCACAGCCTGGATTTGCACTTCCATACGTCAGGTTCTACTCTCTTGAGGGTGTGGCTTTAAGTAAGGGATAAAGGTCGCCAAGGTGTCCCGACAAACAAAAATATTCAACGAAGTGGGTGTAAAGATCTCCACGATGCAAAGCATAACGCTCATACCCCAGTTGCCATACTTATATTTAGGTATGTATGACATTAGCTCACAAAGGAAACATTTGGTTTAGTCTAAAAAGAAACCTACCTGTTAAGTTTCCAGGCTAGTACTAATTTCTTTTGTCAAAGATTGACATTGCTTGGTTGAAATACTCCATTATTTGTAAGCCCAAATCCTTGCTAACATTACTGTATGCTACATGACATAATTTTATGTATGATAGCTTGCCAGCTTGTCACAATGAAAGAATTTTTAAATTTTTTGTTAATTCAATGTCTGCTTCAACACACTCACAGTGGTTGAAATGTCGATGGGCAGTTTACCATTTACTTTAGTTGTTTGAGTTAGTTACTACTCAAACATTCCAGATAACATTATTTTTTTATGTAAGAAAATTAACTGAATCTGCTTCATGCAGACAAATTATGCACAATAACAAAAGAGAAAGTATCTTCGACATCATTCGGCATGTTTAGAAGCAGATTGGCGCTATTCAACTTGTAGTTGAAATGCAAATTAGGTCGGCACAGCCCAGCTCGACACGAAAAACCCCACCTGTATATTTCATGGCTGTATGTGTTAGTCTGTCATTGCCACTAACTGCAAGGTGCAAGGCCTGTGAATACTTGTGAGAGTCTGCATGTGTGTATCCATGATAGTATTAATGCGTGTGAATATGTATGCATAAATGTATATGTACTGTATGGGTGAGTATGTCTGCACCTGCTTGCACGTGAGTGTGTGTGTATGCATTCAGTTATTTGTGTGCTTGCTTGTGTTTGTGTTTGTGTGAGTGTGTATGTGTGTGTGCGTGTGTGTGTGTGTGTGTCTGTGCGCACTATGTCTTAGTGTGTGTCTGCATCCCTCAGTCTGTGTGCTCTGCAGGGGGCGGCGGCTCTGCCACAGAGAGAAAAAAAACTGCTGGCGGATTTGCCAGCCCAAAATCTGTTTGTATCTCAGGCTCACTCCACACTCAGCCGGTGCTAAGACCGGCTCATTGCAGCTTTTCTGTCTGCTTTAGTCATTAAAGGTAAAGCCTGATGCGGTGTGTCTGTGACTGTGTGTGTGTGTGTGTATGTGGGTGTGTGTCTGCATATTGCATATGTCGATTGGTGTGTGTACACCCGTTTGTGTGCCGTGTCTATACAAGTATGTGTGTGTACACATGCAGGTATACCCATCCAATCCCTTGTCTATATTTGTTTACAATTTGTTAAATCTACATTGTTGTGCTTTATACTTGAGCAAGCATCTGTATGTACAGTATTTGTATTTGTATGTATGTATGCATGTATATCAGCGACTGTATTTGTGTGTGTATTTGTGTGTGTGTGTGTGTGTGTGTGTGTGTGTGTGTGTGTGTATGTTAGGTGGGAGGGGGGAGTGAGGGGCTTAAGCGGAGGCAGCTGCTGGACTTCCCTCTCTGCGCACCCTTGTTTGGGTGGGGAAGAGGATCACGGGCCCAAGACATTAGATCAGCAACACTTTAAAGCTGCACTAATCCCTCCCCCCCCGCCCAGGTGACCAACACACTGCCTGTCCAGAAGGGTCTGCACTGGGGGCCTAACCTGCGCACGAGGTGAGAATATGAGGTCTGTTCGTCAGCTGCGCCTAACCACATAACAGGACCCTATAAGGGGCGGCCATTTTGGAAAACCTGCTGAGTCTGCAAACAACACCCACAGCCTGCTGCCTTCCCACCAAGTGTCATGGCCAGGCAAGCCCTAAATGATACCGTCTGACATGTTGTTGGCGTTGTGGGGGAATGAGCTCAGTTTAAAGTTTGGAGTCTTAACTTTGTGTTGCAGCCTGATATGATGAATCGACTTTTCTGAAAAGCTAAACTTGAACTGCCTGATTACTGTAGTATTTAGAGTATTTGATTATTTTAATGACATGACTCAACCGGACATGTCCGCATTATCCATGCACAAAACAGACACATCCGCACACAAATATTTCTTTCTTTCTTTTTTCTTTTTCATCCTTTCTCTCTTTCTTTCTTTTTTCCCTCCTCTCTTTCTCACTCTCTCTGTCTCTCTCTCTCTTTCAGAGATGTTTGCATATCAGTAGGTGTAGGGTCTCCAGAGAGGCAGAGGAGCGTCTGTCCCTCTTCCTTCATTCCAGCAGCA
>NC_137914.1:18289460-18306960 GCF_963457725.1 Sprattus sprattus
ATGTGTTTCAAAACTGCTTTTGTGAGACTGTCCGCATGTGGAAACGCCGCCATCACAGACTAGCCCAAACCCAAGGCTCGAGGGCAACCTGCTCGTACAGCTTTTCTGTCTGCTCAGTGGTGGTTGGTTGGGACAAAAAGATAAAACAGCAAAAACAGAGGACAGTCCTTCTGGGCTTAACAGTAAGGCAGGAATGTCAGACTGAACAACTGCATCTCCTGTGTGCAAAGCACACACCGCCGCCATCCCCTTCAACCCCCAACACCCTCACCTCCCCTCCAACCCCTTGCCCCCTGCATCCCAGTGCTCCTCTCCACCACAAACGCTCTGTTCATCCCTCCCCTCCGATAAGAAAGGAGTGGAGACGGCGGAGAGCAAGCCTGTGCTTGAAAGGGCTTTCGGGAGTGGCGGAGCAGGGTCTCCGAGCCTCTTTGAGGAGCGCAGCACTGGAGTGAGGTTCACTAACGATCCCGTTTGATGTGCTCTCCAAGGGGGTTGGGGGGTGCGGGATCAGGGGGTGCGGGATCAGGGGGAGAAGCAGATGGGTGGGAGTGGGTGTGAGGGGGCGGTTGGGTGAAGTGTTCTCCCGGTCTGGGCCTCCCTAATGGGCCTGGATCACCTCACGTTTCTTCCCCAAGGGAGGGAGAGAGGGGCTGGGGGGGGGGAGGAGATAGAGGGGTCTGATCACTCACTTTTTCTCTCCATCTTCCATTTCTGCTCTTTTTTTTTTAACCCCTAACATCCCCATCACTTTGACCTCAACTAAACTCTTTCGAATTAATATTTGAACTCTGTTCAGTGTTCGATCATCTGTCTTTGGCACTGGCGGCACCAGTGGCCGCACTCCCTCATACATCGGTGGACACTGGGTGCCAGCTGTGCAGTTGCGTGGGTGGTTTGGGGGAAGGGTCAGGTAGCTGTCTCCCCCTCCCTCCTCCTGACCCTCTGGCTCAGGCCTGTGCCTTACCCAGAGGGGCCTGGAGCACAAGGCGGTGGGATCTATCTCCAGCCCAGCCCCCCCTCCCCCCCCCCCCCCCCCCCACACACACACACTGTTAGTCTTTGCACTCTGAGGCCACATCCTTATCGCCATCTTCTTGAGGCCCATGCTATCAACCACGGCTACGCCCACGCCAAGCTGCAAGCTTTTGTTTGCTCACGGGTGTGCTATCAGCTTCTCCAACACACACACACACACAACACACACACACAACACACACACAAACAATACATACGTCCACATGCAAATATGCCCGTTTCACCTAAACACTTTTTAAACTTATACTCTGCAAACGCTGTTAACCTTCTTTTATTTCTAACATCATTCATATTTATATATTTCAGAGTGAATGTAACCGCACGGCTAAATATGGAGCGGGAGGAAATTAGAGGGGATAAGAGAAGAAGAGTGAAGATGAAGGCTTCAGATATCAGGCAGTGTGCTCTGTTAGCTTGGCTTTGGAGGGAGGGGAAGTAATGCATCAGACAAAAGGGAAAGTCCAGGGCTGGCGCTGAAGGGAAGCCTATTATTCTATGCACATAATTCAAAAGGCCTGGGCTGAATGTCTTATTCCATAAGACCTCTTCCACCTCACAGGCGGGCTGCCTTGAACACCTAGAGCTAGCCAAATCTATTGACTCGCACAAACGCAAGCAGTGGACATGGCTGACAGGCCTAAACTGAGCATTAATCAACATGATGTATGTAGACAGAGGGACAGGACACTGGCATCATAAACTTCTTTCTTATGGGATCCTACTAAATTTTCGCCTTTCAAACAGCTTTGACAGGAAGTTATAGTGGGCAGTTAATGGTACAACAGGCAGCCCCCCCCCCCCCCCCCCCCTCTCTATTCACTACCAGCAGTGAAGTCAAACACTCTGATTAGTAACATAATTCAGAAGTCAGAAATTACTGAATGGCATACATAAATCTCTTTCGAATAACTGACAACCTGTATCTGAACAAAAGTATATTTTCTGATTGAAGATCAACTATGTTGTTGTTTATGGACGCTATTAGGGTGCCTTTAAGATGACTATGCCTTTGTTTCCTAAAGAGGTATTAGGGCCAAGAAAGCTAGATTGTGCTGGTTATGTTTGAATTAGCATTTAGAATTATTAAGGTAGAGCTCTACCACAATGGGAATTAGTTTCCTGTTTCCTGGCCTGATTATAATCTGATTAGCCTCTATCTTGCTGACACTAGCTTTGTAGCTCAGAGCAGCAGCTAGTGCACAGGTTTAAAATAGCTACTTATTCCCGCTAGCAGATTTGGATAATCAAAGCTGTTATGGCTAGTATCCATGTAGAGCAGCTTGATTTAAGCATTTATGAACATATTTTGAACCGAGTCCAGTGTTTTCTGAGGAAAAGGGATATTGTTTCCTCTGTCCTACATTCCTCATTTTCATATATTCCAAAATGTCACATGAGGTGAAAGACATTCCAGACAAAAACAGTGCCTTACAATTGCACACCTCCCCTCTCTGAACTCTGAGTAAGTAAGCATTGAAATAAATAAACAACTTAAAAAAAACAACAACTCTGAGCTCCTCTCAGGCTGTCTGCAGCAGAACGAGCCTGGAGTTTGTGCAGAGGGGGCCTGCGGATCAGAGATTTAAAGGCGGAAAGCTTTTAATGCCAATTAAATGTTGCCTCTTAAAGCGCTGATGCGCCCGTTTAACACCAAACAGAGCCTGCCGGCCACCTCATCACCACGCCAACCCCCCGCCCCCCACCCCCCACAGCCTCCACCCACCTCCGTCGGCGCCTCCCCTGCTCCCCGCCGCCACTAATACCACTAAGTAAATAGATTAGGCGGCTCTTCTGCTGCGCTCTACTCCTGCCCGCTCAAAGTCGTCCGTCTTTTCCACTTACAGGAGGCCAGAGAGACAAACAAAGAGAGTGGAGGAGCCCCTCGGACGGACGGCTGGGCCGGGTTGCTGGCCTCTGGCCCGGGTTTAAACATGTTTAACTTCACCTCTCATCTGACAGGTAAAGGAGCAGCCGGGGCAGGAGCAGAGGGGAGGGGGCAATCACTTAATGCAGGGGTTGGGAAGAGCCGGAGCGAGAGAGAGAGAGAGAGAGAGAGAGAGACAGAGAGTAAATATATGAGCAAAACCAAGGGAGGGGGAGGACAGGGAGAGCAAATAGAAGGTGTGATGAGACAGAGAGACGGCAGGAGAGAGACGAAGAAAGACAGAAAGAGATAGCTGGTGATGATTCCTTCTCCTCTTCCTTTTCCATTTCTACCTCTTTCCTGCTCTTTTTTCCCTTTCCTCCTCCTTCTCCTCCTCTTCCTCCTCCCTCTTTTCCTGGCCTGACCAGTGACAGCTCAGACAGCCAGACTCTTTAATTCCCTTTTCTTATTCCCTTAATCTGTCATCTTTATCAGGCCGGGGGAAGTGGCAGGCGGCGGGCGGGCGGGAGCCGCGGCCCCCGATCAATCTGCACATTACAGCTGACAGAATGGTGCTAATAACTTATTGATCCCGTGTTTGCGGGCCTCTGCCGGGCTGAAAGGCTCCCATTGATTGGCTACGGGGGGGTGGAGGAGGGGAGAGGAGGAGGTGGGGGTGTGTGTGTGTGGGGGAGGGGGGGGGTAGAGGTGCTTCCGCTTGCCCAGAGGATGCAGCGTCGCCCACCCCCCCCCACCTCCCCCCCATCAATGCTGCCGCTCTCCTACAGCGAGCCTCAGGAGACAAGAGGGAGGGAGGGGAAAAGAGAGAGGGGGAGGGAAATAGAGAGAGAGAGAGAGAGAGATAGAGAGAACTAAGAAAGCGAGCAAAAAAAAAGATAAAGGGCAGATTTTTTTCTTTAAGGAAAAGGAAAAAGACAGGGAGGGAATGGGAAAGAGGAGGAAGTACAGTGAATGAGGAGCGTAAGGGGATGACTAAGAAGGAAGTCTAAAAAACTCCATACATAATGAATTGTTGCATTCAGCTGACTAAAGCCCTAGTATCTCTATCTATCTCTCTCTGTCTTTTAAACACACACACACACGTGCGCACACACACACACACAGACGCACGCACGCACACACACACACACACACGCACACACGCACGCACGCACGCACACACACACACACACACACACACACAAACACACGCACACACACACACACACACACACACACACACACACACACACAAAGCATCAGTGTCAACAGTTTGAAGCTGAGTTAGAATCTCAGTACAGAGGGACCACCGGCATCAAACAGAAAACCTTGTTAGTGAGGTGGACGAAAATTAGAGCACAGAGTCACTCGCTCACACACACACACACACACACACACACACACACACACACACACACACACACACACACACACACACACACACACACACACACACACACACACACGCTCACACGCTCACACACACACAAGCACATAAACACCCCACACACACACACAAACACGTAATTACAATTTTCCCCATGTGCCATAAGAAAACCGGGGGAGTCCAAAAGGAAAAGGGTGGGGAGGGAAAAAAAGCAGAAACACCTTATACGCCTATTAAGAGTCTCTGGTCTGACCGCAAAGCCACATTTTGGAGTCTGCACAGTGAGCCAGACGATCTACCCGGCGCCCTAGCCCCCCCTGCCTCTCCCTCTCTCTCTCTCTCTCTCTCTCTCTCTCTTTCGCTCTCTCGCTCTCTCTCCTCACTTCCCGCCACCCCCCACCCGGCCGCCCGGGGCCAGTGTGGCCGGCCGTCGGGAGCAGGGGCGGCCTCCGTCCCGGGCTGTTGACGCCTGGGTCAGCCCTCCTGTCTGTCCCTCAGATTTAATTAACGGCGCTCTCCAGCCGAGCGGCCTCGCTTCCTCCTCCTCCTCCTCCTCCTCCTCCTCCTCTCTCCCCTGCCTGGCTGTCTGTCGCGACCGCCTCACCTCTCCCCGCCTCCCTCTCTCTCTCTCTCTCTCTCTCTCTCTGTCTCTCCGCTGTCTGCCCTGCCTGCCTGCCTGCCTGCCTCCCCAGATACCGCCAACGCTGCCGCCGCTGCCGCCGCTGCAATGCTCCCTCATTCCAACTCGCCTTTCGTAATGCTCTTTTTTTTCCACTGCTTCACTCTCTTTCTCTTTTTCTCTCTCTCTCTCCCTCTTCCTAGCTCTGCCTTTTTTCCTCCTTGCTCTATTTCGTTCCCTGCTTGCTCGCTCTTGTCAACTGCTTGCGCACGGCCAAGGTTTTTAAGGGTTTAAAGAAACTATACTTTGTAATAACCTAACACTTGATTCCTGTGATAAGTGGTAAACTCAACAAAACCAATCTCCCTGTCAATCTCAAAAACTGTGTTTGCACGGGCATATGGCAATTTGAGGATTTACCTCAGAGATGTGATTTTGGATACCATTAGTCAAATAAAACATTTGCGCATGTTCACTTATAGGCACGTCCACAAATCAAAACAGATAGGTACGTTGACAGCGGCGACAGCGAAGTGGCACTACCGGGCCATGCCGACCCTGAGAAGTCCCTGGGACGCTGCACCTTGTTGTGTGTGGCGTGCCAAAGAGTCCTACTGTCTGTCACGTCCCCCAGTAACCCCTGACCTTCCCCTGGGACACAGGCTCTCTAATTTCACTGGCAGACAGAATTAGACACACTAGGTGATCGGATTGGACTTGTTTACAGACACAGGGCGAGCCGCTTAAACAGACTCCCAAATCTCGGGGTTAATGCTCAAATGGACAGATTTTTACAGGGACCCACAGAGGGAGGCAGAAGCCCCCTCATCCCTTTGTGTCTTGCTCAATTAAGATTAGAATTAATTGAGATTTCTCAATTAAGATTATTGGAGATTAAACTAGTCTTTTTTTTCCTCCTCTCAACCCCACTGAATCCCGGAGATCTCCTGTCCCCGGTCCAAACATCCACACATATCAAAGTGATTTGCGCCTTAATGTGAATCATCTTATGGACTGTTAAAGTAACAGGGTGATGAGAAACGGCAGGAGATGGCAGAGCAGGGTGTTGGTAAGTGCCAAAGCTGCACTGATGCCACTTTATGTGATCAGGATTTAGGCTGGACCTGCCCATATGGTGAAGCCAATAAATATTTAAGCATGCCTTTATAAGTCTCTTTTTACTTTGCTCAACTGAAATACCTTTATACTGTGTATATATATATATATATATATATATATATATATATATAAATTAGAAGTTACAGTAAAACAAACAAGGATTCAACTTTTTTAAAGTTTTTTTGGTCTGTTGCCACTAGTTGTTAGAGAATGTGTAACTTGTTTTCTCCAGACAGCAACAAACTTACTCTCAGAAACGCCACAGTAAACAGACATTACTTCACACTGTAAATCAAAACACATCCATTCTGCTCAGGGACTGCTTTTGACAGGGTACTTTCTGCACCATATTTCTGCGCAATTGCAGACCACATAACTCAGGGCAGCAACACCATGTCCTCTAAAGAATATTCTCTTCACACCGCGTTCAGATCATGAGTGAAGGACATATACATAGAACACATATACATATATACAGATCTACATAAAAATCGAATGAATCTTTCCAGAATGACAACAGAAGCCGAGACAGACGTAGACGGTCAAAGCATTTGCGGAGGCATGGCAAATACAGCCCTTGAGGCAAAACACCTGCGAAAGCACTGGCCCCGAAACTATAGTTGCTTACGTCATTGTGACATGCGAAAAACCATAACAAGAGCCAAGCTCACATTCAAAAAAACACTAATTGCAAAGCATTTCTAAAGAGATATAGATGGTCATGAGGAGCCACCACACTGACAGAGAAACCAAGAAAAAGAAGCACAGCCTTTGATCAGGATGAATCTATGAACTCTGCCGTACATAAAACCTGAACCTGAAGTGTGTAGCCATTAGATTAATGCCTACTGTAGGCCCTTTGTTTGACTGAAACTGGATTAATGGGAAATAAGGCTATTTGACCAGAGCGGTGATTTAACGTGGGGGTTTAGGGGGAGACCTGGCGCCTGATAAAGAAATCCCCTTGCGACAAAAAAAAGGACATTAAGCACTGGACACAAAGGGATGAGTAATGAGCTTAAGTTCCTCAATCAAGTAAATTACACCAAAATGAGAGATTCGAAAAAACTAATGGAGTTTAATTATTTAACGAGCGCCCGAAAAGGGTATAGTTCCCCTGTGCAGGACGGGGGGGGAAAACAAGAGAGCGGCAGAAGGCTAGGAATTAGCCGAAACAATAAACGAGAGCTCAGCTGAAGAAGGAAAGAAAAACGAAGGACAAGAAAGAGAAGAAAAAACAGCAGCAGCAGCAGCTGGCAACCTGCCCTCCCACACCACCCCCACCACCCTACACCCATCCTCCCTGGTTCGGTTGGAGACTCCAGGCATGTCTTACCTGCCTGTCCGGGGCCAAGGTTGTTGATGTCGGCGCAGGGCTGGCCCTCGGGCATGCCGTGCTGTCGGGTGTTGTGCAGGTTGGAGATGATCGTTGAGAGGTCACTGTCACGACTGGAACAGCCGCAGGAGGAGCAGGTGAAGGAGGGCGAGGAGAGGAGAGGAGAGGAGAGGAGAGGAGAGGAGAGGAGAGGAAAGGAGACAAGAGGAGAGAAAAATGTAGGGACAGAGAGGGACAGAGAGAGAAAGAAAGAAGAACTTTATTTATAAAATTCTTTTCACAAAAACATCACGTTTAACACAGATACAGTAAGAAATTATCACAATCACTATGTAAGCTCAACCTACATGAAGTCTACAGTGTGTAGAGAGATCACTTCACTGACTTATGAAAGTCAGAGAAATGGTAAAACAAACCTTAAGCTCATATCTTATTTTACAAAATACTCAAACTTATGCAGTTTCATTATTACTTATTAGCTACACTCGTATGCTATTGTTAACAGACCCTAAGCATTTAAGAAATGAAAATGTAAAAAAAACATATCCTCTCCTCCAACTATTAAGTTGCTATCTCACCCACAGACAAATACATACAAATGCAAAAACACACATACACACAGACCAAATACACATAAAGATGACCGATTCATGTAAATACAAGCACTCGCATTTACCTGTGGACTGCTTGCTAGAATCATAGTCGTTGCACATCATTCCGACACTAGTACAGTAGAGAGTGTATTTAACTCTCATTAAGGATTCCCTGCTAGCGTGCCTATTGTCTTTTGGATTGAAAGCATGTCATAGGCAGTGACAGACTACCGCATCAAGCAATTTTGTGTCTCATCCTGTCTCATCTTCTATCTTAAGATGCACTAATCAACACATTCAGGACTCATAAGAAGTTTATGAGCTTAAAACAAAGTGATTATCGTTTTTAACCACCACTCCTAAAATCAAGTGGGAGTAGAGAAACGCAGGAGACAAGCCGGGATAAGTATGATCCTCAGATACACCAGCCTATCTTTAATGACGACTGATTGTTCTCGAGTACATTTGCGGTAGTCGCGCTAAACGCCATCGGCATGCATGTGCACCGTTGCCCAGGATGGCTCCGTCTGTCTGAGCCGTTAACATTGCATAAAACAGGATGTGAAGTTTTACTCGGAGGTACTTTGATTCAGTATTTTTACACTTTACCCCGTTGTTGTAGCCAAACATTTTGTGACAAATTCGGTGAACTTCTAACGTAGCGAGCATTAGCAATAGAGAGAGCGCAGCTGAGCTGAGAGTCTGAGCGCTCTTGCTGGGCCCCGTAGCTGCCCTGGAAACCTGCCCAACCAGCCTGATCCTGGATCACAGAGATCGGCCACTCCTGCAACAACCCGCTCACCCGCTGCCCTTCAGCGTGCCGCATGTGGCCCTTTCCTCAGAGCCAGATTAGAACGGGATGTGCCTGTTCTGTGCCCTCCCCTTCGCCTCTTCCCTGCCTTACCTCGCAGACACACACACACACACACACACACACACACACACACACGTGCCTCTGCCCATCCCCTTCATCAACCGGCTCATTAGTTCCATGCGCGTGTTTGGAGAGCGAACTGGGGAAGTGTGTCATGAGGGCATTTCATCGAAATCTGATTAGAGCTCTGATCTCCTTAAAGAGAATAATGATGTAAAATAAGCCATCGGCACGTTGGGAATATCTCATGTGTGTAGCGCCGTGTGGTCACCGTGCCCGCAGGGGACAAGTGGCTAGTGGCCCGCAAGGGACGTCCGGGCAGCCGTTTAGCGGAACTGTCGCCGGGAACACCGGTGACAGGGCGGCCCATTTCCCGATAGCGGTTGTTCTGGAGCGCCGGCCGAGCGTCTCTCCGCCGATTTGCGGTGGGCGAAATTCTAGTGTTTGCCTCACGCAGATTACAGGCTGCCTCTCTCTAATGGCAGCCTGTCAGGGTGGGAGACTGTATTTTTTTCTCCCTTCACAACCATACAGGGCACACGCAGAGGGGACTCATTTTCTCAGCCCAAAAGTGGTTCTCAGTCATTTGTCAATCTGAGAGGAGCCACAGTTCTGGAACACAGCTGTGCCTGGCTTCCCCACCACACACACACTGAGCTGGTTAGCAATCCTAGCCTGTCTCACTGAGCAGTATGACTCGACAGCCTGAGACACCGACACAGCATACTGCACACAGGCAGGGATATTTCATTATAATAATGTTTTCACAGAATGTCATTATGTTTACAATGGTGAGGGCCACATTAAATAATCCTACAGTAATCCCAGAGCAGCTTCAACTCTAGATTAGACATAGACTGATCAAATTGAGTTGTTACTACAAAAAACTTTCATATCGACCTCAACCATTCACCAAATTTCACTGCCTCGTCTGCACAAGCATAATTTTGTCTGACGCTAAAAGAATGATTTGTTTTGGTACTAAATACCTCTGATGGACCATTTTTTCTTTCAATGCTCACAGGCTCCAAGGCATCCAAGTCATTAAAATAATGACAGAGACAGAGACATTATTTAATTACAGAAAAACAAATCCAACCTCTCAATATGATCCAATATGCTGACAGAACAGCGAAACATAATGAGACTAATACAAATGCATCGCATAAGTTATGTCTGCCATGAATGGATCGGCTTGAGCTTCCTTGAGCCAAACTTTACATCAAATTAACTTGATTACACATTTGAGGAGGAGACTGGTGCCGTCACTCATCAGATGACAGGCGAAAACAATTCGATAAAGAAAAAAAACTCTTGGCCTTGCTCTTGAACATTTGGAAGGTCTCCCGTGATGGCTGACCATACCCAACACCCCCTGCACCCTCCAAGATCATTTCCCTCAACCATCCTCAGCATAAGCGTGTGCTTGGAGCATTTAAAAAGAAGACACGTGGCGACGGTGGCCATTTTGCCCTCAGTCACCCCTCTTCCAAGCCCAGAGTACTGCGCCAATCTGCCATAATAATGCCATTCTGGACTCCTCACCGCTTATTATCATCCCCAGTCCGAGTATCCAAGGTAAGCCCCGTTGAGCAAGGACGTTGTTAGCAGGGTAATTAGCACACTTTTCCCCCAGCTGTCCCAGTGGCTGCCGCTAATGAGGGCTCCCCGAGGCGCGGCCAAGGTCATAATCTGCGTCAGGGCATCCGCCGTAAGACCCAGCCGCCTGAGTCAGCGCAGCCTCTTATCACAGCACACAGGAGACAATCGCCATAATCTCATCCCCTCCTAAACTGGTCAATAACCCTGCTCTCATCCCCATCGACCACAGCGCTGTGGCCAGTGACCCAGATATGACCCACACCAGCATCCCAGCCCCAACCCCCCTATTTGGGTTGTATGAGGGAGCTGGTCTGGGAAGAACTGAAGGGTTATGCAGACTTTCCAGTTCCTCACCACTATCAGCAAAAGTATTGTCAAGACTACCCTAAGAGGACCTTCGTGTCTATGGGGAGACTTTAGGATTAGGAAAGATTATGACCAACTCAGTTTAAATAGTATGTGAAGATCTGTTATGTAATGATATCAATAAAATACACTATTTTCAAATCTGATAATTCACATCGGTTGAGAGGAGACCTTGGCGATTGTGCCCATCACCCACCGAGGGTGCGAGGAGTGGGCAGCGCCAGGCGTGACCGCACCAGTGCTGCTGCCAGCCTGTCTGTGAACACCCAGAAGGAGAGAGGGCATTCTGCCCTTCTCAAACATTTATCCACTATATCCTCCATAACCCTCTTATGGCATGTCGGAGTACCAACAGCACGTATCATTTATTTTTTAACGGGCTGTTTGGTGTGGAGTGGATATAAAAAAATATGGTTCGGAGTGTAAATTAGATGAAATCACAACCATCCCAAGGCCACAGATTTTTTCGCTGTGAAACCCGTAGAGTTTAAAATACCCCCAGAAAGACCACAGAGGGGAGAAGGAGGAAAAAAAAGACAAACTAAAGTTGTGTTTCTGATGCCAAAAACGATATGGCCCTTCGCATTAACAGCTGTCGGCAGCCGCTACATTCACCACAAACACTGTATACTGTGAAAAGCACTCGCAGCTGCTCCTGGTCTGGTCTCTCGCGATACAGAGGGGGTGTGAGGTGGGGGATACACTTTCAGTGCATTGCCTAGGCGTGCGAGATGCGTGCAAGACCCACCAGCAGCCTCCACACCTGCACACGGCTCTCCTGAGCTCTCCCACCTTGTGATGGGTCAAGACTGAAACTCTGCTAGTGAGGAGGAGGATGCGAGAGAAAAAACACCCCCCCCCCCCCCCCCTCCCCATACACACACATACCCCTCCAAACATGGCAGAGGGTTCTGTGTGGAGCTGAGGCAGGTGTCGTTGTGTGAGCGTGTGTGCGTGTGTGCAGAGGAGTCACAGGGTGCTGGGTGCCGGTGTCACTGATACCGCCCACCGCACGCAGAGGCTGAGGCCCAGAGTCTGATTTCGCCTGCGGTGACGACACCCCCCTCTTGCGACATGGGCTACTGGAGAGACACGTTGGCACCGGACATGGAGGTCACAGGGAGAGCTGGCAGTCAGGCACACTGACAGCGAGAGGCGGGCACGGCCACTGAGGCGCCACTGATGACCTCGTGCCCACCAGGCAGAGAAGGGGGGGGGGGGGGGGGCGGCAGCCTTCCAAGATATGCTGAGAGGTCTGTGGGTGAAGGGACACTGGCTAGCTCTCTATCTTCAGACACCGAGCAAGGGCCGGGTAATAGTACTGAGTAGTGAGCGAAGCGCTAAGTATTGAGAACGATTGTAGTCTTAGGGGGCGAAGGTACACTCATTTAATGTCTGTGATTCGAATTCACTTCCCAATTTTTAAAAGGATCCAGAGATGCTTTTGGCTTTTTATTTAGGAATTCTGATACTTTTCTGAAAATACCCATTGGGCAAAACCATAAGTTTGGATCCCACAAAAAGAAAAAAAAATGAAAAAATAAATAAATATATTTTTTTCGCCTACTTTTCTTTCCTTCTGGTTCCTAAACAAAAGCATGTGTTGTTATGCAGCTCACATTCGCACGGAGAGGCAGCTTGCAACTGAGGCCTCGGCAAGCAAAGGGAGTAATAAATAAATACAGAAATAGATACATAAATAAATAAGAGCAAAGTCTGTTCTCCTGGGCTTTCCTGTTGTTCCTGCCTTATAAAAGCTGATGTGAGGTCGATATGCCTCCAAGAGCCGGGGGAAAAAACACAAGGGCGAAAAAACACACACACACACACACACAGAATTTCGTCATCCTGATCTTCTCCAAGATTTTTTTGCTGGGTTCTGGTGGTTGTTGGGCTTGCGTGTTTGGATACTCCCTGGGAGTCAGCATTGAGACATCAGCAGTGGAAGTGGCACTAATCATATTAAATATTATATGGGGCTGATGGAAGAGGAGGACCGACTGGTCTCCCTCACCATGCAGGGAGAACACGGCCACCCAACTGGAACCCAATCCATACTCTTCATCTACGACAAATGTAATGGGGAAAACGATCTCATTTCACCGGCATCTATTAATACAGTATACACACACACGCACTAAACTTTAGAATCTGTTATAGAATCTGTGAAAATGTGGAATACTTCAACGCATGCGTTGGAAGCACAAGCTGAAAATGTTTCCGAGGGAAACGCGATCCGACACTGTGTTAGAAAAGATCAAAGCCAGGAGGCGGATACATATTGAGAGCTACTGTTCTTCACCCATACCCGTAGGCTACTCACTGAGCAGGGACCCTGCTTCCTCTTCCCCAACCCAGAGCCACTGGGGCCGGAGCCTTCATTATCTGGGCAGAGTATTGCGCTTCCCATAGGTTGGGGCCAGACGAGTGGCCGCAGTGAGCCCCGTGGTTCGTAAGCGCCGTAAGATACATCGGTGTCTCTACAAACCAAGCACATGAATGTGAGGGTGAGGATGCATCATTTCTGGGGTTTTTGTTTTTTTCCCAATCTTTTATTTCCAGAGACGGCTCTAATGAATACTGCAGATCGCAAGGATCTGGGAACCTTAAGGCAGTACTGTGGATGCTCTGAAAAATTCATCGCTCCATGGGAAAAAAAAGACAGACTCACTTCAGGAAATATTTTGCATCTTTCTAGCAATATGTATGAAAAGGAATAGTTAACGTTCCAGAGAGACTCTCTAGAGACCAAAATGCACATTCAAACCAGGCCTATATCAGCATCTCTGCTGATTTGTTTTAATATCTAGCCATTCATCAGAGAGCTAGCCACAGAGGTAGACTGAGGATAATGAAAATTACGTTGGTGGCCATTCCATACTGCAAGTAACTCTATGATGGAGAACACCCACAGAACATGTGTTTGATAGGATGGTAGCTGTTTTTAATTGGTTGATTCAAAATTGTTGTTCCTACAAGCTGTTTGCTGATGCATCTGTCCATAAGTACACAAGTGCACTAACAAAAAGTCTTTCTTAAAGTTTTAGGATTAGGTTCAGGGTTAGCAGGACTTTAAAAGTCCTCTTAATCTAACAAGCCTCCATATCTCTTAGTCATAAGACTAACACAAAGACACAAACACAATCCTTAAGTATGCTTTTGCTTCAGCCCATAGAGCACCTATGCTTTCAAAGTCTTACCCGGCAATAGGTGTTGAGGAGAAATGTCAAGAGTTGGGTCTGTGAGTTGGGTTGGTCTTTAGTCTTGGCCCAGCCACCTATCGCCTTTAGCTCCAGTCAGCACACCCACACTGCTGCACTAGGGAACTGAGATGCCTCTCACCAGCAGGACGAACCTTACTCGAGTGTGCTAAGTTTGAGAATGCCCTGGAGGGCTGGGTCTGCCCAAACAAGTTTGTCGCTTGTCTGCATTGACTTTCCTCCCTGCCTGCTGTCCCTAGACGCCTAGGGGTGAGTGAGGCCAACCTCACTCCTCCCATGCCAGACAAGTAATCTACTTACACTCAAATAATCTGCAGGTAAAATAACTGCATTTTAAAATAATTCATAAAAAAATGGTTCTCACAGTTTTGGGCTGAGAAAGTTCTCCAGGTAGTTCTGGAGGCCAAAGGCGGCACCTTGTCATGACATGTGAGCCTAAAACTGCAACCAGTTTGGTGCTTGAGCTTTATTTCACATTTATTCAAAGGGATTTTCTATTCTTTTCAGCCACTGTGCACTAAGTCCCAGGGATGCCCTCTATCAGCAGGTATACCTGCTCACCTAATCCAAAATGGTCAGGACTTTTCCACCCAAGCCAAAGTCTCTTCAGTAACCGAGAGCTGTGGTCTGGGATGCCCCTGATAGAGACGCCTCACCTAAATTCCTTCAGGTAAACGTATAGCTACTTGTAGGTGGAGTCAAGCTTGTGCGATTAAGTTGATTTTCAGAAATTAAATCACCTGTGCTGTTCTTCCGCTAGCATGTATCTCGCTTAGATGCTGAACATTTAAGGTAAATACTGATATCTGAACAGAAATACCTTCACTGGGGCACATATTTGTGGAGCATTTTCATCCCTGGTTATCTCTGCTGGTCTGTGATGAAACGGGGCTCTCCTCTATCCCTGTTCTGAGTTATGGATGTCCGCTTTGTTGACGCGTCTGCACTCCTGTTCCAGATGTGCAATCCTTGCGATAAAAGATGCGTTAATCATGAGGGGGAAAAAAATCGCTCAGCTATGCGCTGACCAAACCGTGCGGTTTCCATGACGAGTGTGCTTATTCGCGACGACCATTTGTACCATCCAATGCGTGCACTGCTCCAGTGGGCCAGGGAGCAATAATCGCCTGCAAAGCCGATGGCCCTTAAAGTTAATCTAGTTAAAAGATATAGGGGGTGTTCTTAAAGATGACAGGGTCCAAAGATCTATCTCACAGCAGGGGCTGGATATCCTATTATGGTTTACCGTTGCGCAAGTCTGCAAATGTCTATCCAGTGACGTTCCATACTCACAAACGCTATTTCGAAGCGTATGGACTAACCCAAGACAAAGCCGACATAGCCACTGTATTCGCGAGTGGTCTGCTTTTTAACTGGGTGGAAAGTTATCTTACAATAACAACACTGCTGTGACAGGGCTTCCCTGTAGCGCAAACACAACCAGCCCTAAATAATGCAAAGGGACAACGTAACGATGGTGATAATCACTGCCACCGCTCCAATCGGCCCCAATATGAAACTGTGAGGCGCAAATACACTCACATACAAAAACCTCTCCGCCATCCTTCACCATCCGTTGACCAAATCCAATTTGTTAAGACCCCTCTACAACTCACTTACCGGGGCTGCGTTCGATGGAAATTGAATTTCATAGATTGAACATCCCATTATCTCTTTCGGTCAGACCCGCATTTGAGCAAAGTAAAGGGTGGGGGGGAAAGGAGTGCGGCCCATCCCCACCCCCCCCACCTCGGTGGAACGGAGACGGGCAGGCGGCTCCTCTGTGTCCGCCGCCTTTAAAAGGGTAAAAGCCCTCCATATTAGTCATAAGTGTTCTTTAAATTCATTATCATCTTTACACGCGGGCGGCAGAAGTGTCGGTGGAAGGGGAGGGCAGGGAGGACCTCGCTAACAAGGTTAGCCAGACCTTTTTAATGCGCCATGGCTCAGGCATTGTCCACAGTGTCGCGCGGGTCGGAAACTGAGGAGCTGATAGTCTGGCTGGTGCACTGGTGTGCTGTGGTAATGTAACATTGTTGTGGTTTGACCACAGATGCATCACAGGGAGAGGCAGGATTATTTCCAGATAATAAAGTAAATTAATGCACAGGAATTAATTACACAAACAGGGAGTTTAAATTAAATTCAGAAATGTAACTAGCATTTTTAAAGCTTCGATAGCAATGAATATGTCTGGTATTTACACAACTCCAGATCTCTCTCTTATCGCCCTTCCATCTTGGCAGAAAAACTGATGTTGGGGAATTCTGAAAATGTCTGGGCCTTTTTCAAATTCATCTGATTCCATGAGAGAGACCCCTACCCCTATTAAAATGCAGAGAGTATGACATCAGAGGGAAATAGCTCAATCTTCATTTTCGGCTGGCTGGGTTTCTGTCATAATGGGATGACCTCAAGACGACCTCCCCGGATTTGGCGGCACATGTGTGTATGAGTGTGTGTGTGTGTGTGTGTGTGTGTTTGTGTGTATGTGTGTCTGTGTGTATGTGTCTATGTGTGTATGTGTGTATGTGTGTATGTGTGCGTGCAAGCTTGCATGCGTGTATGTGTATATATCTGCAATTACAGGCCGCCCATTCAGTGACATCCCCGCAGCTCTATGTAATGACCCAAATTTAATGCAACAGCTTAACACCAACGGCCACGACCCAAAGCCTCTTAGGGCCTTTCCGCTGCACCTACCACTAACAGCACTCATTTATCCCTCAGGGAGTACACACACACACACACACAAACACACACACACACACACGCAGTCCTGAGTCTGTACATGTCCATGATGTGGACGTAGATGTGCTATTGATAATTGGTTTTGGACATTATAAATGTTCTAAATTCATATTTGTTTTAATTTATCGGCTTTTATGCTTCATAAAATCATAACCTAGAGAATAAACGGTAAAAAAAAACAGTACCATTTTTTGACGATAAATTACTGAACTGGTAGATTGGTAATAAAATTAGTCACACTGCATTCTGACCGGCCCGAAATTAAATCATATCCATCAGTCGGGTTCACTGCCGCTGTTCACAACATTCCACAGCCATATTGGTGCTCACCAATACTTTCAACCAAGCCACATAAATAATTACTGAGAGGCCATTTCCTTTTCCTCCACAGAGCTATGAGCAACCTGGGGCTTCCTGTGGCAATGTCTAATACCCACCCAGCACTCTCACAGTACCACCACAGCTGGACCATTCTGAAGAGCAAACCATTCAAATGAGGCCTCTGCAGAGGAAGGGACAGAAGCATCGCTACACAGACACATGGCCCACATCAGCCCCTCACACGCAGAGGATGGAATCCACCTCCAATAACCAACTACAGATTATGTTCTGTTCCTAATGACAGCTTAGCATTCTTTTATTAACGTATACTCATCATTGTTAAGTACCTAGCCTGGTTTGAGATGAGGTGGCTTGACAAACCTTCCCGCTATGCCTCACTAGCAACGTA
>NC_137914.1:18309460-18311960 GCF_963457725.1 Sprattus sprattus
TACTCTGTATGGCTTAAAGAACACGTCCTCCATAATATACTGTATGGCTTAAAAATGCTATCAAAAAAATGACAAAAATATTTCCCACCATAGAGCCAGTAATCACAGAGCTTGCAGTGTTATGTAAGACAACATCATAAGAAAGCACAAGGGAACTGGGGCCTTCCAGAGCTTCATTCCAGTTCAACTACCACCAGTGAGTAAAGAAAAAGTAGAGAAAGAGACTCAATATGAGCAAAGGCTGGATTGCTGACGTGGTGGCGTACTCTGCCATTCACAACAGGCACGTACCCACAGTCTTCGTTATGTACATGTGATTTACTGACCGGAGTAAATTAAGACGAGCCTAAGGTCAAACGCAGGAAAGCTTGTTACACAAAATGCGAGAAGATTAACTGCATCCTTGTGGCCCGGTCCAACAGAAACTTTTAAGCCTCCCCCGAAAAAAACTTTCAGCTTTCAGTTGGTAGGTGCCACCACTCTCCACTCCCAACACACACACACACACACGCACACGCACACGCACACGCACACGCACACGCACACGCACACACACACACACACACGCACACACACACAGAGAGAGAGAGAGAGAGAGAGAGAGAGAGAGAGGGAGAGGAGATCTAAGAGTGGAGTGGTGTTTGGGGCCAGGGGTGCTTATCTGAAAGCTGGTGGAGAGGAGAGTGGGGAGTCCAGGGGAAGGGCAACAGAGCGAGATGCTCCAGCAATGCACTCTCTCTCTTTCTTCTTCAGTATTCCCCTCTCTTTCTTTCTATCTCTACTGCTCTCTCTCTCTCTCTCTCTCTGCCTGCAACATCTGAGGGGAGAAGAGAGGCGAAGCGTGGCCCTCGGGGTTTGCAGAGTGAAGCTGGGCGACCTTTAATGTGACCTGAAGGGGGTCCGCACAGATTAATGTGCTTCTATGAGAACCAGAGAAAGAGAGAGAGAGGGAGAGAGAGAGAGGAGGAGAGAGAGGAAGAGAGAGAGAGAGAGAGAGAGAGAGAGAGAGAGAGAGAGGAAGAGAGAAAGGGCTGTTGCCAAATGGACAGGGCTTTGAAAAAATTCCCTGCTCCCACCAAGTTGTGCGTCTGTGTATACCGGTGTGTGTGTGTGTGTGTCTGTGTGTGTGTGTGCATAAAGAAGTTTGTGTGTGTGTGTGATTGCCTGCGTCTCTACTCTGTCGAACTCTGCCGAGCCCTCCAGCTATCCCTTCCTCCACACGCTAGGCCTCCCTAGCCTCATTCCCCCCACCACCACCACCACCACCCCCCATCCCACGAGGGCAGCGTCGTGAGTGGCAGGCCAGGGCAGGGGGGTGGAGAGACTAGCCAAGAGGCAAACAGGTGCAGCCCCTCTGGATTCTCTCAAGTGGCATACATTAAAAGAGGGGAGGAAGAAGAAGGGGGAGAAAAAAGCAAGAGAGAGAGAGAGAGAGAGAGAGAGTAAGAAAGAGAGAGAGAAATAAAAAAAAACATCCCCGAGGATGATTGGGCTGCATATTTCAACAAAGATTTTCTTTTCTTTCTCTCCTCCTTGCTTTCTCCCTAACTTTTGCCCTCTTGTTCTGTTTCTTTCCTCTTTTTGCAGAGAAAGCAGTTTTTCATCCCTCCTGACAATTTTGGCAAAAAGTACAAAAAAAACCTACTTCTCAAGTACTACTACTTGGAGGAGAAGAGTAGTTCCTACTTCCGTGGCTAGCCTAGCATTTCAGCTAGCAGGTCTCGCACCACGACTGTGAAACGCTAACATTACCTCATAAAGAGCGAGTGTGCCCTGGGCCCATAGTGCTGCTGGTATCAGAGCTCTGCTGTGGCAGGCTGAGAATGGGAGAGCTGTGTGTGTGTGTGTGGGGGGGGGGGAGGACTGGGGGGCACTGGCACCGCCTGGCACCGTTGGGGCTGTGGCGACCGAGGCTGCCACCACAAGGCATGGCCACACGGCACACAGTCTGGCTCACAGCCCCCCCCCCCCCCTCTGCCCCCCACAACCACCCCACCCCACCCCTACCTCTATCTCCCCACCTGGAAAGCCCCCTCTCGCTCTGTCTCTCTCACTCTCTCTGTCGATCTCTCGCTCTCTTTGTCATTCTCTATCTCTCTTCCCCCCCTCTCTCTTTCTCTGTCTCCCCGGCCTTCAGTCTTTTTTTCTTGGTCACTGACGCAGAACCGGGGGTGGCAGCAGACTATATCCGGCGACACTTCCGCACTAAGAAGGAGGGTGTTTCAAAACAAAAACAAAAAAGAAGAAATAAAGGGGTTTCCATCCCACGCACACACACACACGCACGCACATATGACTTTTTTTTTTGTAAGCGTAACGTTACTAGGCAATGCAGAGCGTGGTCGCCTGTAAGTCATGCATGGAAAAAAGTGCCTCATATGTTTCCAATAAGGTACACCTCGCTTTGATGAAGCCTTCCTACGACAGAGACCTGCCCTTAAAAAGATGAGCTATATTTACACCAGTATTTAAATGAGAAACACACGTGCCAGTGCTTTAC
>NC_137914.1:18314460-18494460 GCF_963457725.1 Sprattus sprattus
CTGGTCCTAAAATGTGTGCTTTCTGTATTACAAAGAGTACATTCTATATTATGTTAAATCCTATACCTCTTTATCACCACATCTATTTGGCCAGTGTTTTAGATGAGTATTCATTCTGTGTCTGGAGTTTCCCACTGTATTCTCACAGTTGGAAAAGCTAAATACTGTGAGGGAACAGGCTGTGGAACAGGCTGCAGCAAACCGACGGCTTTTCATGAGCAGAAAAGTGAGAAAGCGCTGTGGGAGGACAGGCACGCCAAACCCTACTCCCCCACCTCCACCCCACTCCTCCCCCTCCCTCACTCCCGCCTGCCTTGCATCCCCCCCACCCCCTCCCCGCCCCCCACCCCTCCGGCCCACGCGTTGAGCGGGCTGTTTCAGACCACTGAAGCGCTTCCCCGCGCTGGGAGGTCAGTGGCGGTGCAGTGATGCATGCGAGCTCCTCTCTCCCGAGTGTTTGGATAGGCCCGCCAAGCCCGCCGCAGGAGAGTTTTATGGACAGGTAACGACTCCGCCAGTCTCCCCAGAGGCAAAAGGGAGAGAGAGAAAAATGGAGAGGGAAATGGAGGGGAAGGAGGGGGAGAGAGAGAGAGAGAATGACAGAGAGAGAGAGAGGCAGAGAAAGAGAGACTGAAAGAAAGACAGAGCGACAGAAAGAGATAGAGAAAGAGAGAGAGAAGAGGGAAGAGGAGAGAGGAAGGGAAAAGAGACAGACAGACAGAAATAGATAGAGAAAGAGAAAGAGAGACAGAAAGAAAGACCGAGCGAGAGAGAGGAAGGAAGAAAAAGCAAGCTTGTGGACAAGGGTCAAGTTTTAAACTCCATAGACCACACGCTGCGGGCTGAACTACAGGTCTCTGAAGCGCGGCATAAATATTTTAACGTGGTACTGGAAAGACTTTTGTTCGTCTTTTTTCGGTTTTGGCCTCCCTCTTTTTTTCCAACCTATTCTTCATGTGTTCTTTGTTCTCTTTCTTTCCTTCTTTTTGTTGTTGCTGTTATTGCTACTTCCAGGGCAAACCGCTCCACGGAACTTTTTTAGTGCCGCCGTTGCCTCCCCACGCCATATGTCATCCGTTATCCGGCGTACGGCAGCCACTCCCGTGACGGTTGACGGTTAAATTAGGTCAGATCAGATGCCTGTAAACAACGTGGGAGGAGCTGGCCTGTTAGGAGCTTCAGTGGTTTTGTACCGATCGGCTGCAGTGGCCTGATAGATAGTAAGCCCGTCACCTTTCCCCACTCCCCTCCACCCGCCCCTGGGCCTGACAAAAGGAGTCTCAGACTGTACCCTTTCCTGTACCCCTGACCCCATCATCAACCTCCACTAACTCACTAATGTCGTATTAATGGCCCCATCCGACTTGCTTGGCTGCCACCACATTCCCATAGAATGTCTCCATCGGTTATAATTGCCGAGACATTGTTCGCCCAGTTATTCTTAGTCGCAGACAAAATGTAATGAATGCGGAGGGTGGGTAGCGAGGGAGTGGTTAGCGTATGCGTGTGAGTGTGTTAACGTGTGTGACTCATGCCGCGCCACGCCACGCCACGCCACAACGCCAAGGAGTAAAAACTCAGCTGAGACAAAATTACAGGAATTTACTTAACAGGAAGACCATGTGAGAGGGAGAGAGATAACTACAGAGAGAAAGAGAGAGAGAGAGAAAGAGAGAGAGAGAACAAGCAAGGGAATGTAAAAGTGAGTTTTCTGCATTTCGAGGTGGGGGTGAACTGTTATCTAATCCACATTCGCTTTTAATTCAGAGACGCCCCAGACAGCCAGGGGAGTGTGTGTGTGTGTGTGTGTGTGTGTGTGTGTGTGTGTGTGTGTGTGTGTGTGTGTGTGTGTGTGTGTGTGTGTGTGCACTCGCAAAAAAGCTGTCCTAAAGAGGGATCCTGGCGTTGCCATAGCAGCATAGCTGAGGCACCATGTGGGGGGATACACACACAAACATAGAGAGGCAAACGCACAAACACAACACACACACACAAGCACGAGCACACACACAAACACACACACACACACACAAGCAAGAACACACACACACACACACACACACACACACACACACACACACACACATTCTCCCTAGCCCCCCGCAGAGAGTGCTCTGCTGAGAGACAGTGTGGCGTCAGTCCCCAGTTCCTGCCAATATTCTTCCCTGCAACAGCACTCTCTCAGCTCAGACTCAGCGGACCCTTCCTATGCACTACCACACCGACAACACTGCCGTCAAAAAAGCTTTTTATTTAAATATTATTACGATCCGTAATATCATTTATCATTATTATTACCGTTCTTTGGGAAGGCTTGCAGGGGATGGTAAAAACAAGAGCCGATTTCCACACATGGCGAGTGTTTCTGCCCTACTTGTGTTTTCCAATGCATGTATTCTGTTTGTTCTGAGGGCCACATAAATGTGAATGTCTTCTCACTGCTGTGTGCAAGACTACATATTCGCATGAGGAGATATCCCAAAGAGGAGTCATTGCACTCTAACCAATACTAGGCCAAATGACTAGTTAACTGCCTCTCTGTGATTCAGGCCATGGCTTCTCTGCTGTCCATTAACAAACACCATCTTTTACCACCCCTCGTTCCCCCTCTCACATCCCACATCCCCCACAAGATTTTTTTTTCTACCCAGGATGCAGTTGGGGAAGCCCTGATTCGAGGAGATATTTACGAGCCTGAGGAGAGTGTAATTTCCTCCCGGCCTCCGCTAGTTCCGCTAAAAAAAACAAAGTGGAGGAAGCACATTTCTCCAGGGAGACAACAGCCAGCGCGCCGCGGCACAAACCGGCCCCTGAAGGGCCACCAACGACGCCGGGCGGCAACACCACAAACAGCAAGAAAACAGCACAGGCAAAGTCATTCGATTGGAGAGACCAAGAAAAATAACAGTTTGTAAGATCTACTTATGTCCTTATAAACCAATTCATAACAAAACCCGGAACAACTACCCAACCTAGAGAACTTGGCAGGCCCCATGTTTCTCTGTTTAATTCATTTCAAAGAGGTATGCATAACCTCACAGTCTGTTGAGGGTTCTATCCTGTCCTCACTCGTGCCCATTCAAGAGGTCTGAGGCCAACACACAGGGCGTCTGAATACATCCAGGGGAGTGGTTTGACTCCTCCAGTACGTGGCAGGTGAGAGAGACAGTGAGTGAACTCAAACTCACAGGGGGCAGAGACAAGAGGGTAAAGGGCAAAGTGGGGCAAAGTGGGGCTTACGGGGCATCGTGAAGAAGAGCAAGCACCCAAGGGAGGAAGCTCTGGGTTGTGGGGGGCACGTCCTCTGCCTCAGCTGTTTTGGCCAGTGGGACTCAAGCAGGACCTGTTCCCTGGGACTCTCAGAAGAGAAAATGCTCAGACAGCAGCCTGAGAGTGTGTGCGTTAGCGTGCTTGGGCCTCTGTTTTCATATCTCGAGGTTTGACCAGCGGGCCGCGGTTTCACATCTCAGGTCTGCTTGGTGACAAATCTATTTTGGGTGTTGCTAGGAAAGAGAAGCGTCACCTTGAGGTGATGTTCATTACATTCAGTATTCTGATTTTATCAGGCCAACCAGAAGTACAAAAGAAACCCACCATTAGCTCATGAAACCTTTCTCTTTGTTTCTTTCACTTCTTTTCAATTCCTTTTTATGTCTCTGTGAGAACAACATATTTGCCTTGCTTTCTATATTTCTACTACCATTCAAGCCAACATTCATATGTCCTTACAAAGCAAAATGTGCCATTCTTTAAAAAGTATGACATAATAACATGGCATAAGACATAGATCCAGCTTTTATTGAGGTGCCTTTAGCCATTCACCAGCGGAGGTTTTATAAAGAGTTTACATGATTAGCATTAGCAGATTAATAATGCTAGCTACAACATTGTTATGATGTCACATGCATGACACATTAAAATCCAATGGATTTGGGTTTTGTGTGTTATCTGAATGTGTATGTGTATGTGCTTGTGTTTTTTCATGTTTTATGTCAAGGTTTGCAGCGGGTTTCTCATTATTATAAGTAAACAGAAAGAAGGAGAAAGAGAGCGAAAGGAAAAAAAGTGGAAAAACAACAAGAGAAAAAAATTACGAGGGAGAGAGAAGGAGAAACAGAGAGAGGGAGAGGGAGAGGGAGAGAGAGGGAGAGAGAGAGGGAGAGGGAGCGAGAGCGTGAGCAGCGGTGTGTGCAATGCCCTCGAGGGGGTGGGGTGTGGGGGAGAGCCAACGCAGAGAGACGAGAGACGAGCCCAACCGCCTGCCCTCCTCGTCCACACCTCTCACGAAACCGCAGGGGGGTTGTGTGTGTGTGTGTGCACTGGGGTGTGGAGGTTGGTGCTGGGGTGGATTGGTGGGGTCTCCACCACAGCTAACACAACACAACACAATAAGAGGTCACCGAGTGACACACATGTGGATGATGAGGACAGTTAAAGAGCGGTAAAAAGAAACTGCTTTAAATATACATTAGACATTAAACAAAAACACTGTTTTTCTAATCAGTGGAATTACGATTCTGTATATCAGTATCAGTAGGACCAGTTAGCCTTAGAAGATAAATGCCAGCGAAGCGTGACCAACCGATAAATCTCAAAACAGTGTAATTATTGAGGTTCTCTCAATTTGAAATGCAAACTCAAGTGACTGATAGCTTCTGTAATCATTCATCTGTCGATATCTTTTATGGTGTTATACTGTATGTGAGGATGTGGTTCGGTAAACGAATGTGCCATTATTTAGCCAGAAGAGATAACCAAACCATGAATTAAGTGAATTTAGTGAATTAATGACAAAACTATTCAAAGATGTTCACTGTATCCTTAGTCCTTGCGACGTCACTGGTTTACCTGTATCACTCAAACACCTTCCGCTTATCTTAACCGCCTTTGCCTTGCGTGCCTCGCACACAATAATCAGCCATAGCCATACTCAGTAGCTTGCTAAGCCTCTTACACCCTTCCCACCAGCTTAACCGTCAGAGGCGACAACAGATGCGCTCAGTTCAGATAAAAATGCTCCAGCACCTGTGTATAGACAGACCCTGTCATCCAACCACCTGAGCAGCCAACACACACACAAACCAAACACACAGCGTCCCACAAAAGTACGCACTGGCCACGCAAGTGCCAAAGGACCCCAGTGTGTATTTTAATAAGATGTGAAGCCATAGATAAGAACAAAAGGACAATGAAAAATTAGAGTTACAGCCAATAAGTCATCTATTTATATTACTGATTAACTTTCCTGTATGTAATCTGCCTCTCCCCTGTGTCTGTCATATCCGAAAGGGTAACATGGGAATTCATAACTTCAGAGAAGAAGCTTCTGGCACATTCACCAGAGGAATGTATCAGATAAACAGGGTATGATCCCATTTCATCATGTTAAAGAACCTCATACGCATACACATACCTCATACCCATATGTCATACTCATAGTCACATTTACACATATTTAAGCCAACTTTGTCAATTATCAGACCTCATTTGCTCAACAGACAGCCACACTGCAAAAACGAATGTCAGGTCAGTGTCGATTTGACTAACTTAAGTTTTGTTTTGTTCTTAGCTCTTTCTAGCCACACACATGGGGCATATATTCTTAAAATGTGCTTCACATACATGCAACTGTTATATTTGTGTGTTTCTCAACCTGCTTGATTTAATTGTGGCCTTAGATTACGCACAGGGAAAAGGCCTTATATTGACCACAAAATCTCCACAAGAGTTTAGCGCATATCACTGCACAGATAAATACAAATACAACATGGCATTCCTAAACTAAGCTTTCTGAAATATCAAGTGATACCACTCAGACTTTGAGATGGCATTTAGATAGAAATGTAATGTTTATGACAACACACACACATGAACAGTGATGGGGGGGGGGGGGGGGGGGGGGTCACAAACACTCCAGCCAGGTACCTCAGTAGTGAAGAGACATTGTGGACATTTACACACATTGAACTACACATAACATGTTATAACATGGAAGCACTGTGACAAGCCAATCGAATTTTGAAAAAGACAAACAGAACTCTGGTCTTACCACTGGTGATGAGATCCGGCAGCCAGGGCAATCACAGATTGGAGGGTGTACCTGTAAGATTCCTTTGGACATAAGGGTCTTCAAGCTCTTCCCTGAAGGAGAAGGACACACACCATTAGTCATAACAACCTCCTCCAAATTAAACTTAATGACAGGGAACAATGACACAAATGAAACAGAGCTCACTGTAAAGCTACACTGTCTCGTTGTTGGATGCCCTGTCAGGATTGATTATTGAAATGCTATGTAAATCACATCTCTGATTTGTTCAAGAGAAAATAGCAACCACACAGTAAAAAAAAAAAAAAAGAATCACATATTAGAAATATTTACCAATCACACTGACACTGACACATAGGCTATGATTATTAGGCATTAAAAACACATCCAGATTATGCCAATCTCTCAGTAGGTTGTTAAGGCCACTAAGGTTCAGATACAGATATCTTCAAATATTCCTGTTAGACAGCAACGGATTAGTAATTATCACAGTACTGACCAACGTTGCCCCTTCTCCTATCTCAGTCATTCACACTCGGGCTCCCATGCAAAGAGTAGCTGGGTGTCGGTATGAAGGCACCTCACCGTCGCTACCACACCACGAGTGAGACGCAACTCTTAAAAATGTTCGGCCAGAGGCGGTTATCATTCCCACCCCATGTTTCAGTAAAGCATTTCGAATCAGTCTGGTGACATCGTGCTCACAGGCAAGGGCGCCCACACAGTAACCATGTGGGGGATGTCTACAGAATATTTTTCAGCGAAAAGCGTATCAACATTAAGCTTTACAAATGAACACTACCACACAAACAATCCTTCGTGAGTTGTTCAAATAAACCAGTCAATTCGTAATAGCTACCATAACCTGAAATACTAGTTGCGCTTTGTTTAATTTTTGTCTATCCTAAGCTCTCTGTGCTGGTAAAGCATGAAGCATCTTTAACATATACAACAATCTTCACGACACCCTAAACCCTGCTCCAAAATAGCCAGAAATCGTTTTCATATTAAGATACACTTATTCAAACAAACCGTTTCCCGTGTGCTAAGACATGTGGTCTATTTAATACGAGGGTATCCTTAGCAAAATAGTCAATCTTGAAGTGCTGCGTAATTGTAGCATCAGCAGTGACCCCCCGGCCTCACAACGAAACACAAATACACAAAAAAATTATTCGCATCAGCGTACACAGTAGTCATGCTTATCACCTTATTCCACGTTCTTGACTCCCGATGCGCCGCGTTAATGAACGTTGTGAAGGGAGCAGTCAAGTGTCTGTGTTATTCTTTTTTTCACTCCTTTCAGTAAACTACGCGCAGTACTCGGTGTAATGCTGAGCAACCCTTTAATTCCAAACGCACGGAGCGCTGGGTGAAACTAAATTATCACACAACTAAGAACATGACAGTCGCTTGAAAAACGAGGAACGTCACATCTGTACACATGCATGTTATATATGTTATAATTTACCTTTGTGCCTGATACTTCGTTTCCAGTCTTTTGCAGTCTCCCGTCCACTCACAAACTGGAACTCGTTCGGGGTTAGCCACTCACCCCGATATTTGATTGAGGGTCCCTTACTGCCCTGACACAGTTTGTTAATATAGAGTAATGCCTTGTTCTCCCCACATTCCACTTCGATACATGGTTCCCCGTTGTCAAAAAACGGCTGAAAGTCCGGGATGGAGGAGAATCTCTCCAGCATTAAGTCATCCGGGTGGTGGTGGAGACTCTGGTGATGCAGTGCTGTGTCGTGTAGCCCCAAGTAAGCGCGATGATGGGCGAAAATGTGGTCGTACGGCGGTGGATGAGGGGTCACCACGGGGATAGCGGTGGCATTTAAAGGGGCCAGGTATTCGGGATGGTTGAAGGCAGCTAATGCCATATCTTCCCCATCCAGTCTCTCCTTTTTGATGGCAGGCATGTTACTAACAGCGAAGCGCCGGTAACAAGTGATTAGCAGTTCGTCCGTCCCAACTTGTGTATCCTCTTTACGGAGTTGGTTAGTCCAGACTTGTAGGCGCTCCACTTTGTTTTACGCAAGGCTCCCGTGCCGCTGTCTGACAGCCGTCCGCGTAAATTCACCAACAGATTGCCATTCACCAGTTCCCAGTTCTCAACAGCCTCGCTCTCCGCTGGGCTCAGAGCTTCACTTGCATGACGGCTTTCACCGAGCTCCAGCCTACCACGTCTAATCGGACTCGTACAGCTAATGCATGACATCTAGGAGAGATTCTCGCCGTGGTCATTATGTTGGTTCAGTGATTATTGATCCCTCATCGACTTGAAGATGAATTTTAAGGTGTCGAAGCTTGAAATATTTCTCACTAGTGTTTTTATTTCCTTTATTGACAGAAACTCTGAAACATCCCGGTTCGCGCTTTTACATCACGCATTAACCATGCTAAATTACTAAATCAAGTCTCATGAGATTAATGATGAGTTCACTATTCATACTCTCAGAGAAGGACATTACACTTGCTTTAGTAAAAAAAAAGTTGTTATTGATTGCCTGGCCAAGATTATGTTAATAATTAACCATCCTCTGCGTCCTTTTTTAAGTACTCGAAAGCAACTAATGGTTAAAGCTAATGAGACGTTTGCATGGCTTGTTTTTTTAACCCTGTATATATCGTTAAAGTCACGCTTTAGTTCATAGACCCAGACCAAACAAGATTTGCACTCTTCGCCGCTTCCCTAACTTGGCCCATTTAAACAGCGGAGGCTTGGCGAGCGCGAAAAAAGGCAGGGGGTACTGCGACGTACGCCACTGTTGCGTGACATTTTCCAACCTCAGGCTAAGTTCAAAGGAAATACAGGCCTATCTGTCTATTTACTACTCCTCACATATTTAAACATCATTTTATGTGAAATGCATCAACATTAGCAGTAATTATATGTATCCCTAAAGTGTTTCATGAAGACAGCAACCTTAAGCATGCCATTACAAGTAACCCCTGGCAATCTACAGTGCATTATAGTATTTACTATCTAATATATTGTGCAATAAAGTACTTACTATCTTACTTACTAATAGTATATTGGTCTCACTGAGGTCTTTCACACCAAAATAATGCTACCCTGAAATGATCCTCAAAATAAAAAATAAATATTAAACTGCTGTATCGTTCACATAAGAATAATATTTTACGTGTAGTTTACAGTACCTATGAAATACTAAAATGAACATTTTGCGTTTTACTGCCATGTCTTATTCAACTGTCATCAACCTGAAGCGAAGCATAAACCAAAATCTGCATTAATACTCTTTAGAGCCTGGTATGCGCTAACACAAAGCAACAGGCAGGGTTGGGAAGCAATTTAAATGTAATATGTCACAGATTACTAGTTACCCTGTTTTAAATGTATGTAATGTCAATATTTTAATTACTTAATCAAAGTAATAAAACGTATTACATTTGATAACCTTCAATTACTTTTTGATTGGAACAGTAGAGGTGTTGCAAATTCAAACAAGAGAACCAATCAAAAACGATGCCTAACATTTGAGCACATACTGCCTAATGAATGGAGCCTGTCTGGACACTTAAAAGATGCAAAAGAACAGGATGAATGTGGCATGCTACGTAGAAGCTTTAAAGCTTTTTACCGTAAAGGAACATGATATATTTGGATGCAACCCCTTTGTAATCACCAACATTTTCATCAGAAACTGTAATTTAATTACATATTTTTTTCTCAGTAATGGATTACAATTACATTTAATTTGAAATGTAACTAACTCTGTTACATGTAATTAGTTACTCCCCAACCCTGGCAGTGGGATGGTTGCATCAGACTCTTGTATTCCTCTTTGAAGTCCCTCTATGCAGTAATCTATTTAGACTGCCAGTGGTATAGTAATCCAATGTCTGATTTGAGTTACTCTTAGGATATACAAAAAACACAAATTGTTCTTCTTTCCGTATTATTCTGTTAGAATAATATCCCCACATTTTAGGTTGAACACCAAAGAACATTCCATGCCTATTATACAGTATGTCAATGCTAGTTATGCATTTGAAGTAAACTGATTAATTCAGTGAAACACATTTAAGCAAAACTCATATGATAGTTTCATCAAAAATCACAATATCAATGTAAATTAGTTTGTTCATCATTTATATTTTCTAAATGCAATGGCATATGCACCGAAAATAAGAAAATTATCAGTGAATCCACGATTATATTTTTTTCATGAACATGAGGCCAGCTCCATGGTCTCACAAAAAAAAGAAGTAAAACGCCAAAGTAAAAAAGGGTGCGACTACGTTACAAGCTGAAGCATATTACTCCACGAGTAAGAGACAGAGAGAGATAAAAGCAACTACGTTAGATCTAGATTTTCACAGAGAATGGGTTAGAATACCTACCTAGTTCCCCAGCTATGGATAGATAGAACACCTTCCTTATATTTCGTTGCTTTGAACATAAAGATGAAGTGTGTGTAACCAAGCACTTGAGATAAAAAGACACTTGCCCTTATGTTTAACTGTGTAGGTGTAAGACAGAGGTAAGAGAGAAAGACCATGTACAAAAGGATATGGTGGCAAAGCATGAAGGCTGTGAAACCAACAGTCAACCAAATGAACCTACACTCACAAGGGTAAGTGTGGATAGCTCTGAAGTGGATTCACAGGAGGCTTAGCATGACGGCAGGAGAATTAGTTACCAATTTCACTCTCATAAACACGATTAAGTCTGACTATCACACAGGGTTTTACCGCATGCAGCTTTGAAGCCAAATGTACACATCGAGAGAGAGCGACAGAACGAGAGAGAGAGAGAGAGGAAAATCACATTTCTGAGCTTCACTCAGCACTTCCTGACAAGAGATAAACGCTGTACATATTCAATTCACCTCAACCCACCTGGAAAAAGAGACGGTGAAGGTGATAATATCGGTGTAGTGCATCTTCAGGAGCGACCCAAACAAACCAGAGCAGGGATCCCCTGACGGGGCCACCCCCTGCCCCCTCACACCCACACGCTGCCTGATCATCAGCAGTGCCTGTGAGTCAGGAGTTCCGCCTCCCCTGACCTACTCAAGAGCATTTACCAACAAAGGGGTTCCCCTGAACTTTGATATTACAGCATAGCCTCCTTCCCACGGGACGCCTTCAAAGGGTTCCCCCCTGACCTTTCAGACAACATCAACGCATCCACCTCCAGGGTTCTGCAGAACTGGATGAGGGTTCACCTCTGCCACCACCACTAAGGCGGATTTCATCTGAAGATGAGTAGGCCTCACCTCCAACGCGGAGCAAACACCACATTCACTTTTTGTTTCATAATTTAAGGTCGATTGAGGGTTTTCCTGCCATTTTTCCACTGAAACAGACTGAACTTCTAAGAAAGAACTTCATAAGAAATTTTTGACATTCTCTTGGCATTATTAGCACTGATGGTCATTGCATGAACTCATGATTTAGCATAATGGTGTATTTTGCTATTGGACTATCCACTGTTAAAATGATACATACTGTCTCTATGTGACCAGCTTTAGGTGAAACATTTTAGTTGAGTTTTTTTTTTATGTCTGGAGAACTCCTAGTCTAATGACTAGTGTGGGTTATAATGTGTATTATTGAGGTGTGCTTTACCTACTTGGGAGATGATCTTTTGGTACTTTAGACAAAGTACCTCCTAGCCTCCGCTCATAACTGCGAGGACAGCGTTGTACTGGACCCCATGTCTGTCACAAGCATTTTAAAATGGTTAGTAACCTTTTATTAAGGACAGTTAAATCATGGATATATCATTTTAAGAACATCTACATTGTGGTTATGATACACCATCACAACATCTGTGATCATTCTAACTCCAGATTTATTTTCAGTGTTACATGTGCCATCTATCAGATTGGCTGGCTAACATTGGAGGTCAAAGTACCCAAGGACTGGTGAGTGATAGGAGACTGCCATTAACACAGAAGAGCTGAGGGCCCTCTCATGTAAGTAAGTACGCCCTTACACACATTACCTAGACCTAGACCTAGCCCCACCTCAAGTTATCACATCCTCTTAATTTATTTATTTATTTCCATAAATAAAATCTTGACTTGTCTAAAATACAAAATGAAGTGTAATGGGTAAGGAGCTGAATCCAAGACTCCAGTTCCATCATCCAGGGTTTAGTCTGCGGAGCCCTTATGGAGGGCAACCCAATTCTGATGTTCCAGCTGCCGCTGGCAAGCTGGTCAAATACAAACTCTGTTGTTTTTCCTGCCTCTGGTCCCATAGACATTTTTTTTTATCTTCATTTCCCACAGACACGTTGTTCACTTTTGTTTAGTCTGAATAAATAAGCACCCTGAGATGAAGATCTAATGCAATGTCATTGTTAATTGTCTTTTGATTACTTGGCTTGGGGACTTACATTTAAGCTACCGTCATGCTTCACCAATCTAAAAGTGTATGGGATTTTGTATGTTGTCACAACAATCTTTATTGAACAATTTTAATCAAGAAAATGTATCTGGTTTAGGATCCAACATATATGATATTCACATTATTCAAATATAAACTTCATATATGTAATTCATCAACCTCAGTTATGCATCAGTGTACAAACACAAAACGCTTCACTAATATTCTCCATACGAGACTAACGTTGCTTATTGTCGCGCTTCCTTTGTTTCCTTTCTGTCGGCTGTAGACATACCCCTCTTCAGACGCCCCCGCCTCCGCGCCGTTGTTGGCAGCGGCCCCGGAGCCGCAGCGCTGCCGGCGGGGGAGAGAGGTAATAAATAACCCGGGGAGAGGAGCGGAGACCGCCGGGCGGTGCACAGTCTGACCTGACAAATACTCACTGGAAAACCATCAGAGAGAGAGAGCCCACCCCTAGCGCTTGGAGCCAGCCCTTCAGACATGAGCTGAAAAATATATAGGCCTACCCATATTGGAAAAAACTGCGTCTTTCCCTCCATCGTATCCCCCCACCAACAACCAGACACTTTCGGAGACGCAGCGAGAGTAATTAACTCTTTAGAGAGAAACTGGAATTCCTTCTTCCCACCATTCTATTGAAGTCTGCGTGGCAGTTAAGCTATAGCCTAAAGGCTAGACCCTACATATCCATTTTTAAACTTTCCACAGTGCACATTACCAGCATTCATGTGGCACTTAAATGTTCTTGTAAAAGCAATATGCCTAATAGTATAAGAGTGTTGATAAAACTTCTAAAATAAAGCCTTTCGTGTGATGACTTACTCCAATCACAAGAATTAAGCTAAATTCAAGTTGAAGCTAACGCTAAAAACACAATAATTATGCTACTGAATGGAACAGACTGGAATTAGACTTTAAAACTAATCACAGGCTTTGTCTAATGGTACTGGCACCACCGCTTTCAGAGACCCTCTGTTCCAGGCAGCACTGGCGACAAAGCTCTGAGTAACATAAGACCCCCAGAGGCTCGTCGGGTTTATGCTGTCGTGCCGGCGCCCTCCGCCTCACTCCACAGATCTAAAGGGTCAGGCGGCTGTCTCTGATCCCGAACGGCGGCCCGTCCACATGGGATTTATTTCCTCGCTGGACGGGCAGGCAGGCGGCCCAGGAGGATACTCATTTTAGACCAGCGTCTGTGGCTGTCAACACCGACAGCGGCGATCGAAGAGACGACACTCGAGCCCCCAGTGTCTGTGTCCTTTCAAAACACTCCTCCCCTGGTAGCCCAACCTCGCTCCCTCCCCAACACTCGTACGCCCCCAAGCGCGCCCTCCCGCTCTACAGAGACGAATGTGACAGAGGCGCCATTTTTATTAATGATGTTGCATTAGTTTTGTTAGCTGCCTAAGTGGCCTTACTGAAAAGTTTTGGTTACATTTTCAGATTTAAAGATGCCACATAACATTCCGTGTAAAAAAAAGTCTGGATTTTTTTTGTTGAAAGATAGAGGCCAAGGTTAGTCACAGAGCCAGACCGTTACATTTCATGTTGACAAGTGACAGTCTTAGGAAGGCCAAGGAAAGCCTGAGCTTGAGATAGTTTATCGGACCTAGGCCCTTACAAGTTAGACCATTCATATTTGTGCCAAAACACAAATATTTGCGGGTAATCATTAAACATAAACTAGGCCTACTCATTATCTCACCCGTAATGATTACTATGCTCTGGCTATTCCAAAGAATTTACCACCCTTGAATAAAATTACATTTATGTGCACACCCAAAATAAATCAACAACCATGCCTGAGGAAAGTAACATTCATTAGGCACAACATTAATTTGGTAAATGCCTCCCAAAGAGGATTACATTTCGTTAGTATTGGAGTCATTTAATATGTTGGCTATGGTGAATATGCAAACGTATATTATGTTATATTACAAACTATTTAAACTAACCTTAGAGCCAGCCTTAGAACACAACGGAGTATGAAAGGGTTGAATATGCTTGCAAAGAATAATCCCTGATCTCCCTGACCGTATTGATTTTTTCTGTGTGATGTGAAACCAGCAATCAGCACTGTGGTTTGAAATAGCCCTGAAACCAGAGCTAAGACGTCAATGAGTCGCCAACACATTTCAATTAGCGTGCCGCCCGGCCGATCAGTCCCCCGGGCCACTTCGGCTCCGACGGTCGGTCACGCCCTGTGCCCCGCCATCAGGGAGGATGGATTCTCCATATAGTATTTCCCAAGAAAATACAGGTAGGCCTGGTCGGTGTGTATGTTCCTCATCAGATAGGAATTAGCCTACTTTGACTGAAGATGGGCTGTGAGCATGGTGATAAATCCTTAATATTCAGGATGCTTTTGTTTTGTGATTGATGAGGTCTAACATATTGTTAGCTATTTCTGAAAATGATTTACAAAAACACAAGGAAGCTAAAGAAAATACAAAAACACAAGGAAGCTAACAGAATACAAAGCACAGGTGTGCTGGGTCAATGTACTAATAGAAAATAAAGAGAATAAGTACCTATATAATTTCATTCTAATCGACTTTTTGTAATAAAGCTGTATTATAGAAAGTGAAAGAGTTGTGAGTCATACTTCGTTATACTTTATACACGATATTTATGTGTTCCTAATATATTCATAATTATCTTATATTCATGTGTGCCCCATAATTAGGTTGAAGTAGGAACGTTTCTGCGTCCTCCAGGTCTAGCTGACAGGGGTAGATGTACTTTGTGTTGCTGAATTTACAGCAGGGTCAGAGTGCCACTGTTACTCTTTGCATTAACTGCGTCACTACACATCTGTTCCAAATAATCAAGACAGCATTGATTAGTGTACCGTGGTGACGTCTTTGTCTCAGTGTGATCACATATCTTATCCGTGTAAGGCTGGGCTCACTGATTAACGCCCTCTCTTGTCAGCAGGATACTTCAACTTGGACTTTTTCCTTGTTTAATTAGAAATGCAGGTACATCTTAATGTGAAATCCCTATCCCTTGATGTGTATCATTTTAAATGTAACCTTGAGTGTCCATTAAGATGTTCTACAAAATTCTATCAGAAGGAACAATATCGAACTAAACAATTAAATTCCATTTAATTATGGAGTATTCAATAGACGGTGGTGGAGTGACATTTTGGGGGATCTTTGTCTAATGGGATCCAGCCTTGGGTTTTGGGTTTGGGTGAGGAAATCAAGACACCACTGAGTCGCAACACCAGTCACCAGTCAATCAGTGGTACTACAGGAGCTGGCGTAAGCTTCTACAATTCTATTACAGCATTTTCCATGCATGCTACTGTGTGTGCTGTTGTGTGTGTGTGTGTGTGTGTAAGGCCAGGTGGTGTGTGAGAGTGTATGTGTGTGAGCATTGGGCCCGAGCGCCAGCCCCGGGTAAGGTCAGGTTTGTTTTGACCCTGAAACGCTGTGTGAATCAGCGGCAGTTCCCATCAACGCCGCAAACCAGCACACATCAGTGGAGAGGTGAGACAGAAGGTTAGGAAAGAGAGGATAGTGGGAAGGGTTGCCTTGGTGACACCCCCCACTCTAGCTCTTGTATGCCTCCCCCCCCCACCCCCCGGCCTTACCAGCCATCACTCTTACCCCTCCCCACCACCCCTTCATACCCCCCAGAGCTGAAACCCAGAGACGCCCCTGGTCTCTTTTTTTATTCTGGCTGTCCGGCATCAGCCTCACCGCAGGCTATCCTTCCCTCCTCCTCTTCCCAACCCCCAGATCAATACCACTCTCCGCCTTTCATCTGACCGGTGCAGCCGCACTTCCTGAGGAAAACCCAATACACACCCGGACAGACCGGCGCACCGCTCCCCTCATGGTTCTGGCGCTAGGAGGATATGAGCGGCTGTCATTGCGTGGTGCTTCCTGCGTGCTGCATGACAAACGCGCCCACACCTAGCGGGGCACGCAGCAGCCTGTAGGTACAACAGTTGGTGGGAAATTAAATGGTGCGTGGAGATGGATTCGCAATTTCTTGAGGTATAAGGCACGCAGTCTTCTGCATTGATTATCTCATTAAATGTAAGTCTGCCTCGCGTAATTAAATTTGGGAGGGTAATTACATTGTTTTTCAGAGGCACTGCGGATGGCGCCCAATTATTCTCGCACAGCCAGTCTTTTCATGCGTAGGAGAGCCTCGGGGAGCTCTTTACACATGTTAAATTTTGATCTAGGGATCATGATCAAATATGGATTCCACTGGACATCACTGGACATATGTCTTAAGATGAAGATCAAGAATGATACCCCTTTCAAAATACTTTACCTTGTTAGTTTTAGTTCTAATTATTTGGGGATTGAGACATTTTCAGCAGTATTTTGTGACTACTTGTGAATGTTTTTGTGTAGACACAGAGGCAGCGACTGACTAAACTTCTCTATCAGGGGGCAGCACAGTCAAGTACATTCCCCTGAAATAATGTCAAGTGACCCAAACAGCAACCGAGGCAAACCTGATGTTATTTTTCTTCGCCTGTTCTGCTTATCCAGTCCAGAGTTTTCTGAATACCGAAGCTGCATTCTTGAGCGAACATGCTGAAACACAGGGAGCTGCCCTGGGATGTGACGAGAAAAAGCTGAACGTACGCCGGAGATCAGAACGTGGCGAGGTCGCTCCAGGGTCGGCAGTAGAAGGACCGCAGTCGAACAGCCAAACAGTGACGTGGAAGTAGATCTGCAGTGACTCACGCTGGGTCAACTGGAGCATTGTGTAATGACAAACTAATCACGATCAAAACCACTGCTGTCAATTCCCTCCGTTTTTCTGTCGCCGGGATCCAGAAAGTCAAGAGCTTTGTTTTTGTTTGTTTGTACCGTTGCTTAATGATACATCTGAATGATTGTTTGGCCACAATTTACCTGGCCAGACTGTGTTTGTTCCACTGCTAGTCTGGCCTCTGGTGCCAGAAATACCAGGTGTCTGCTGCCTTAAAATTCCCTGTCTAGACTTGGAATAGGCTTGATAGATTTAACCAGAAAAGGAAGCAATTCATTCAGCGGGGAGAGGCTCCTTGGCTGCCCGAACCCAAGATCCAACTGCTCCAGAGCAGACCTTTTGATGGATATTTACTGTTTTGTTTGTTTCCTAAAAGTTTGATAGAAACCCCTCAGACGTATAATTGTGCTCATAGATTTGTGTGTTGAGTGGAGGCAGGGACTGCAGCACTAGCACATAAACATGCATTTGTCTATTTCTTGCCTTCTGGTGATTTGGACCCAGCGGTGGTAATGCTGTATACCCTAGGCAGCATTCACACAGAAATGTTTCTCATCACCGCTGTATTTCATCAATTCTCATGAGGCTGGCACCAATGGGAGAGACATCCTCCCACTCTCTCTTCCACACACATGCGCACAGCCCAGCACAGATGAAAACACACGCACACGTGCACACACAGTGCGCGCACACACACAATCAGGATGTTGTCCAAACAGATGTTTAGTCTGTCCGGCTTTCGACCACAGTTTTTTTTTTTGGTTCTTCCTGAAGACCTGAATCACTGGCTTTCCCGACAGCCGGCGGCTTCTCCCTGGCCTTTATGCGTACGTGTGTGTGTGGGTGTGTGTGTGTGTGTGTGTGTGTCTACAGGCAGTTTCCACTCAAGCATGTGAGGTCAGAGACGGGACAGTGGCGGTGACTGCGGACGAGCCCGATGGTAGAGGAGGAGGTGAGGGGAGGTGTCAGCTGGAGCCACAGGGCGAGAGGCCCCGGCACAGTAAACATTACGTCACGGGGCCCAGCTCTGTTGTCGGGGGCCCTTGTCTTTTAAATTTAGACATGATCTCAGCTGAGTCACTGAAAAACACACGGCGTGGGGAAAAATGGGCCTGACAAGAATAAAGGGCGCACCCCTCAAGGTTTCCAGACAATCCAAAATAGGTACGGGCTGTCTGTCCGGGGCTGATTGCAACCAAATGGCAAATGAAGGGGTGGTGGCATTTAAGACTGTTAAGGGTTGTGCGCCTCTCTGACTGGAAAAGCCAGCTCCATTTGTGAGCCCATGGAAATGGCCAAACCTTATAAATATGTAATGACCCTGTTTACTTTGCATTTATGCCCTGGGAGTTGGTATGGTTATGGATCAGAATAAGTTTGTGTGTCTGTGTGGTGTGTGTGTGTGTGTGTTTGTGTGTGTGTGTGTGTGTGTGTGTGTGTGCGTGTGTGCTGTTATTATTATTCTACCATCCCCTCCCCAGCCTTGTGTTCATAACAGATTAGTGACATCAGCCGCAGTAGGACCTGAAGCCTGCCCGCCACCTCCACGTCTGTTCCTCTCCCTGAGCCACTGCCCGTCTCAGGGGGTGGCATTCCTTTCCATTATGAATGGCCTCCATTTATTTATATCTGAATGAGAGCAGCAGAGAGGAGGCGGCATCTTAATTTGTGTGTGGTTTTTGTGTGTGGGTGTGTGTGTGTGTGTTCACATCTGTGTACGTGCTTAGTTTGGTTCCCTCAGACTCCAGGCACACACACACACACACAATTCCAAATGAGAATGTGGGAGGACGGCGAGCAGGCGGAGGACACTAATATTCCCGGGGACCTCCGCCAAAAGGGTCTACATGGAGGTGGAGGCTGAGAGGGGTGGGGGTGGGGGTGGTGGTTGCACACCGGGGCAGGAATGGCTCGGCGGAGCAATTCCACTTGGCAGGTAGATGAAGTGCGGATCATACTGGGAGGCATGGGATGATTAATAGGAGTGGGAAGGCGCGCAAGAGAAAACAGTGCCATAAATCAACGTCAGTGCTCTGGTAATTGTAATTGAAATGAATTTTCTCTGCCCCAGCGCTGGGCATTGCAATTGATTTTGACCAAAAACCCCCCTGGTGGTCCTCTGGAAATGACTCTGAGTACAAAAAATGCACTCGGAGAATCCAGGAGGAGAGTCGACACAGCATGACAGTGTGAGGATATTGGTGTGAAGGACACCAATCAGGGAGCCAATCAAAGTTGTCTCTGAGATGCCCCACAGAGAGTGCCATCATGTCTAGGAGGAGTGAGGAAAGGAATGATGGTTTCATTAAGCAAATGTCACATTCTTAACTGTGAATGCACAAGGGAGGGAGATAAGTGGAAGGACACGAGAGGAATTGTACTCACTTAGAACTTGTTGACTCATCGCAAATTAACATATTGGCAACATTACAGTGGGATGATATTTCCATTGGCTGTTGGGGTGCTGTTTTGTCAGTATGTAACACCACCTAAAATAGTCCCATCATCACGTAAAGACATGATTATCAGGAAACGCTTTTAGCATCAAACTAATGTATAGAAAAAATGTTAATAGCAATTATTGTTAAAAATGGAATAAACTCAGAGAACCCAGCGGTGATGAATCCCTTTCAAGTTCATCTCCCTGATTTAAAGCAAGCTTGCTAGCGGCTCACCTGCGGGTTAGGCTCGACCCTGAAACTAGAGCAAAGAAGAAATGAGACACTGACTGCGGAGAGAAATTAGCAAACATGTTGCACATCATATCCTTAGCAACCCCTCTGAGAGCCTTTTCCTTCTTACCCCAACACAACGTTTCGTTCCACAACACACTGTTGAATTCTCAGATAGTATTCTTCATTTTTAATGGTGACGTGAATATGCCCACCGTATACATGTTAATTGTTAAATACAAACAGTCTATGTTTCGAGATTTTTGAGAATGGGGAAGAAAAACGTTTCTCTACATTCACTCATTCAAGTCACCAGCCTCTGTACTGTAACACAAGGGCTAGAACATGGACCTCCCAGCCGGAAAACCCTTATCAGGGCAGGCTATCTAATCTTCCCTTGTGTGGCTTTTCGCACCATCAGCTGAAGTGCCGGCACCAGAGTGTCCATCAGGTGGAGGGCATGGACATGTGTAGTTCCAGCGGTGTGATAAGCTCTGGCTCCACTGCTCAGGTTTCTGTGTGGCCACAGGTTGGCTGGAGCCAGCAGAGACAGCCACACTGAGGACCTCTGCAGCCTTTGGTCTAGTTAAGGTATTGAGTTTTCCCCCTCCCCCCTCTTGCCTCATTCAACATTTCTGATTAGCTACACACAAAGTGAATGCCCCTTTTCCTAACCCTGTGCACAAAACAGGAAGTTCAAATTCATACTGTTTCGAATGCTCCTCGTGTTCAAAGTGTACGGGGCTGGCAACACTAAAGACACGGATTCAGTTCCACTTGAACAACAGAACGCTACTGACAATGCATGGCTTTACCCGATGCCTCCTAGATGTCCTTAAAATGTCCTCCTCTAAACCAGCTAGCTGTGAAAAGTTATATCCTGTTTCCGTAACAGACATCTTGACTCCACGGGTCTCTCTGTTTGACTATAGCTGCTGAGATCTGTCAGTTAAACGCACTGGTGTCTGGCTGCCTTTCAAAGCGGTTGTAGGCACCAATTCATTAAATAAACTTGCTTTCGCTCTAATTGTGGTCTGTGTTTACTTCATCAAGCTCAGACTTATGTGACAGACAAGGCTTTGAGCTGCTGGGGATTTAAAAAGAATCTCCCCTGAATTGAAACAGAGATGGCAGAGTACGAATATCATCATCAATTGTATTTATTTCCACTTGGTCTCCACACTGCCATCTTGGTTGGCTCTGTGCTTCCTTTCCGGCTACCGACCAGCTTAAGACCCCTCATCCCCAATCCTCTTAAGCAGAGCCGCGGCTCACCATGACCCCTGTACCCTTCGCACTCTTAGTGGCCTCCGTCATATGGCCTGGGCCACGGGGCCATGGGGGGATTGATATGCGCACGCATGGTTCTCCCAGTAGACAGACTCGTATGGATCGGCCTACTAACCACACCATACCACACCACGCCATACCATACAAGGTTACTCAGTACAGTAACAGGGAGTAGTGGCAGCGTTGCCAAGCGCATGTGTCTCGTTACCAGGAAGTACCTTTGCTGAATAGATAAGTGCACTTCCCAAATCTGTGCATGTATAGAAGCATTAGGTTGTCCTGTTTAAAAAAGCCTTTAGGTGTGTGATGGACACGACAGCTTTACACGTTTATGCCTGGACTAAAATAGGATATTAGTGTTCTCTCCTACTCTTGAGTGAGTTAGAGGCCATGGCGTGTTCTGAGATTATCTGCACCAAAACCCCATTAACACAAGCATGGCCATAACATGCTCTCCAGAGGGGACGGGTCATTTTTCCTCAATAGATCGACCTACAAAGACAAAAAAACTGAAAATGCAAGAAAACAAAAAATCCCTCATTCAGAGCACCTGTTCACACAATATCTTTTCTTGAAGAGAGTGAGGATGAAGACCCACCTTCCTCCCCCACCCCACTGGTTGGTGTAACGCATGGGCCTCTCTTTATGTGAACACGAGAGAAGAAAATAATGTTTCGGTGCAGAGCTATTGGTGGCTAACAAGCCAACAGCGCAATGGCAGTTTATTAGTGTTCTCAGTCAGAACCAGCAGGGAGCCATGACTCCTCTTTAGCTTTCCTCAACCAAAATAGAGCGCCATCTTCCTGATGCTCAAATTACACATACATACAGAGAAGTTGCAGCGTTTAATAGAAAGAGCTTAAAAAGATCTTTGTGGCCTGTTTTTGTCATCTGATCGTACATACAAATATGCACACAAATACACACCAACAATCAGACACACATATTCACACACACACAATCAAATCCTGTCAGTCAGATTTGACATAGAAGGTTTGACATAGAAGGAATACTTCGTAGACAGGTACACAATACAGCATTACTCTGCCTGCCTTTTCTATGAGAAAATGTCCCCTCTTTTGTTAAAAAACAGGCTACACAACACACACTATCAGAGCTGACAGCCTGGTTGTCAGCCGAGACCCCTAGTCCTCCCTCTCTCTCTCTCGTCTTTCTGGGGTAGGAATCTATATTTCATAAGTGTGCTGTGTAGCTGCGGTAGCCAATTATCAGCCGATCAGGCGGAGCAGGCCCTGGAGCGTTAGGAGGGGTATTTAGTCAGAGGCAGGCAGGCAGGCAGGCAGGCAAGCAGGGACCAGAAAACCCCCAGAGACACTTGGACCTCACCCGTGCTCCTGTTTCTCTCCCTGCGCCTCTCTCGTTTTCTTTCACTCTCTTTCGCTTTCCCTCAATCTCCCTCTCATTGTCTCTCCCAGTCTCATTCACTCTATCCTTCTCTCTATCAATCTCATACTCTCTCTCTCTCTCCTCCACTATCTCTGTTTCTCCTCCCCTTTTCACTCTTATTAATCTCTCGCTCCCTATATCTCTCTCGCTCTCTTCTCTCCATCTCTATCTGTATTTTCCTTCTCTCTCTCTCTCTCTCTCTATCTCTCCTTCCTCCTCTCAGTCCTTACCTCACCGGCAGGGTTCAATTAGCGCCGGGGGCTCCTGGCGCGGTGAGCCTGCAGCGGGTTGAGCAAGGCTAGGCGGAGCGGGGAGGGGAGGGATGGGGGCGGGTGGTGGTCGGGGGCCCTTTAAATCACCAAGCCCAGCGGTGAACCCCGCGCCGGGCCTGCCGCTGCCACGGAAACACCAGCGCACACTCTCCCGCTCGACCGCCGCCAGCACTCGCCCCCATGCGCACTCAATCAGCCAGCAGAACAATGGGCCGCCTGTGTGGAGAGAGGGAGAGAGGGAGAGGAGGAGAGAGGAGGAGAGGGGGGAGAGGAGGAGAGGGGGGAGGGGGGGGTGAGGGGGCACAAAGGGCCAGAGGCCGCCTGAGACGGGCTAGAACTCTTGTTGGAGGGGCCCTGTTACAGAAGGACTCAGGTTGTGTGTGTGTGAGTTTGTGTGTGTGTGGCCTCGTGTGTGTGTGTGTCTGTGCGCCTGGCTGTGTGTGTGTAGATAGCTGGGATAATTATGATGGCCATGTCTGTCTCTGTCTTTTCTTTCCCTTTTCACATTTCACCCCAGTCATTCTGTTTGAATCTCACCTCGCCCATTCACTCTATAGTCGTCCCTGCTTCGTTTAAACCCATCAAGGCCTTAAAGGCCTCAAATGTCTACATGCCATTTTCTCAGAATCCTCTCTCTATCTCTCTTTTTTCCCCTTTTTATGTCTATTCCTCTCTTCTCCTCTCTGTTCTTCCGACAGACTTTCCAAAACAGCATGACCCTGAACCATCACGACTGTGTTGATTTTTTCAAACAGTGTTTTTGTCCTCCCCCCATTAGTGCTGCCACTGGCCATCAGCTCCGAGGCCCTCCGCTTTGCCACACTCTCATGACACGCACGCTATTCAGCTGTCTTCACACATTACCAGGTGACTGCACATGCTCCTGACCGCACTCCAGTGTTTAAACACACACACACGCACACACAAACATGTGCACGCACGCATTCACTCTTTCTTAAACAAACACACACCTACCCACACACACACACACACACACACACACACACACACACACACACACACACACACACACACACACACACACACACACATTTATGATCACTTCTCTTTCTCTCTGCCGTACACACGGAAGCACACATAAATATAGACACAGTCTCTCTATCTCTCTCTCTCACACACACACACACACACACACACACACACACACACACACACACACACTCTCTCTCTATCTCTCTCTTTCACACACACACTATTTAAGCACCCCCCCCCCACACACACACACACTCTTTAAGCCCCCCCCCCCCCCCCCCCCCCCCCATACACACACACAGTCACAGCCTGCTGTATCCAAATACACAGAGGCATGGGCCAGAGACGAGGAAGGTGAAGCAGAGGTCAGCCGCAGCGAGCAGATAGGAGACGACTATCGATTCAGAGGGACAGGCACTCCACACGTCCCACCAGGCCGCCAGCCCATAGATCAGCCAGGGGCAGGGGGCAGGGGGCAGACCCACCCTGGGGGTGCTGCTGCGGCTGGGGCTGGGGGTGGGGGTGAGAGGGTGGAGAGGGGTGAGTATTGGCACTGGGAGGATGGGTGTGGGGGGGGGTTATGTCAGCCAGACTCCAAACAGAGTTGATAGCGCTAACAGCCGAACGTTTGGGAAAAGGACTGGACTTTATTTAAACACATAAATATTCTCACACCCACATCATACTCACCCCTGCTGTCAACACTGACATGTCCGTTGGTCTCTCCCCACATGCTAAATCTCAGCAATCCTGAGAAATTAGTTGGACAACACACCACCTGATATATGTTCCCATACATACCCCTCACTGTATGTGTCAGGCCGTGTGACAGCAGTGTAAATATCTAATCCAACGTATTTCATTTGATCCAGTTGGAGAGTTTACATCTACAGTATACGTTTGCCACAACTGAAAGACGGTAAAAAAAAACTGTTTTTCCAGTCGCCCTAGTTCTAGCATGCTCTGCGTCACACACACACACACACACACACACACACACACACACACACACACACACACACACACACACACACACACACACACACACACACACACACACACACACACACACACACAGACTCAAGCATTTGCCCAGAGTCAGGCTGGCAGCTTGGCCAGTGGCTGGGGCCACAGTTGGCTGGGTGCCCAGCTCAGAGGCCCTCCAACCCTCTGCCATCCCCCCACCCCCATACACACACACACACTCTCAGATACACACACACACACACAGGCACACAACCGCGCACACACACCCTCCACTGGGTGAGGATGCGGACGCAGTGAGGCGGAGACAGGGCAGGCTGTGCCCGAGGGCATGAAGGGGAGGCCAACTCAGTCTCCTGACAAGGGAGAGAGAGCGAGTGGGGGGTGGGCTGGGGGGAAGGGCTCAGAGAGAGAGAGAGATGGAGAGAGATGGAGAGAGAGAGGGAGAGAGAGAGGGAGGATGAAGGAAAGAGAGAGGGGGGTGGGTGGAAGGACTCAGAGAGAGAGAGAAAGAGAGAGATGGAGGGAGAGAGAGAGAGAGGGAGAGAGAGAGGGAGGATGAAGGAAAGAGAGAGGGGGGTGGGTGGAAGGACTGGAGAGAAGGAGGAAGCGAGAGAAAGAAAGTGGGAGGGAGAAAGAAAGACAGATAGAGAGGGAGAGAACGTGGAGGATAGAGAGAGATGGAGAGAGCAAGGGGAAAAAGAGAGATAGGGGCAGCAACTGAAAGAAAGAGAAATAGACAGAGAGAGATATATACTGTATAGAGAGAGATGCACAAATGCAAAGTTCTGTCTGCAGTGCAATCCTCACTGGTGAAGGAAAAAAGCTAGGGTCACAAGTGGAGGACCTTAGGCATTTCCACATAAGTTATGGGGTCAAGGACTGTTATGGGCGTATCAGGACCTGCACAAGTCATGTCAGAGTGAGGATGCATGGGAATCCAGGAACAGTGTGTCACTGCTTTTAAACTCTGTGAGCCTTTTATGGCTTTCTGAATGATCATATGATAGGAGCACCTATTACAGAAATGTGTGATGATGTGATCTTTTCATTTAATAAAACAGACAGAGACCTAGAGAGCTAAGGTACACAATCAGAGAACGCACATACACACACACCCATCCAAACACACATCAACCTACACACGCACACACACACACACTTACTCGCGCACACACGCACACGCGCACGCACACACACGCACACATGCACACACAAACACACACACACACACGTACACACACACACACACACACACACACACACACACACACACACGCACACACATACACACATACACACATACATGCACACGCACACACACACACACATACACACATACATGAAGGTCTGGGAAGCTCTGGTTCGTCCACAAATTAAAACGATGAATAATTAATGAAATGCATCAGGTAGTAGGTGCCTTTGGCCCATCAGAGTGTGGAGGGAACCAGAAAGGGATTTCCCCCCCCCCCTCCATTTCACTTCCTTTTTTCAACTTCCTTCAGTTTCCAAGGCAACAAACTTTCAGCACACTCACATAGCTCTCCCAATCTCTCTCCATTTCTTTCTTTCGTTCTTCCTCTCTTATTGTTTTTTCCTCTCTCTTTCTGTTTCCCCCCTCCCCTAGATCTCCCCCCAAGGCCAGCAGTGATGTGTCTGCCGCTGCAGCCGCACAATCGATGCAGACCCGAAAGAGATGGCCCCCGATAACGAGCCGACGCAGCGTCACGCGAGGTTAGGTGAGGCAACGACGAGAGCCTGAACTCACGAGAAAGAGAGTGAGAAACAGAGAAAGCAAGAGAGAGAGAGAGAGAGGACAGGGAGCGAGAGAAGGAAGGAGAGAGAGAGTGAGAGAGAGACAGAGGGAGAAAGAGAGTATAAAAAAGTTTCCCGGTGACGGCTGTGTTCCATTGTGAGAATCCCCCAGCGGCCCCTCACATCTGCTTCCAGTTAGCGGCGTGACGCGTTTCCTGCCCCGGCCGGGCCACGGTTCAGCCGTCAAACATCACGCCGCTACGAAGCAAAGAAAAGAAAAATATATATATTTATATACACTCTCACACACACTCGCGTGCCTCATGCCAATATCTCCAGCATGTGTTATGGAGTGTGCTCTGACATGTGGGGGGGACACCCAGTCATTGTTGATGTGGGGGTGGTGGGGGTAAGCCCCGTGCCTTTGTCAGTGTGCTGTCATAGAGAGGGGAGTCCAGCTTAGAGTTTACATCACCGCTATATTCACATTGGATGTGGTGGATACATTTGTTTTTGTGTGGGAAGAGACCCCCTGAGAAGTCAACAAACATGAATCATGTTTCTATATGATATTATTCTCTCACTGAAATGCATTGACATAAACGTTCAGCAGAATTGAACCAACTAAGTTACTATGAAGCCTGTTTTGGGGTGTTCAAACAGGCTAAACTCTCAGGCCTGAATGAACCCATGGTGAATATTCCTTTATTGCGTAAGTCATAAGCATCACAGTGCTCATCCTCCTGTCACTTTCTGAACGTAGATGTGGTAACAACAGCAGCTGACCCAGAGTCAGCCAGCCTCAGTCAGACAGAGCAGCACTTTGCTAATGAGGAATGGAAAGTGTAATCCCCACCAAACAGCACCAACATTGAAGTACGCAAACATGAGCAAAGGTGAACCCCCCCCACGCACAAACACATGAGGGAAACCCTTGGGGACGTGGGCACACAAACAGAGAAAGAGGGAGGGGAAGTGAAAGAAAGAGAGAGAGAGAGAGAGGAAGAGGAAGAGTGTTGACGAAAGTGAGAAAGAGGAGGAGAGAGTGATAGTGAGCGAGAAGTGAAAATGTCATCTGGGTGTAGCCAGAGGCAGCGTAGGCAGCCCAAGGGCTTACCCGCCGCGTTGGAGGAGATTCTGGGGGTTGGGCTTGGCGGATAGGGTATTGCTCTGATGGGCCCTTAAAGTGCGACTGTTTCCCTGCAACGGTACGCATTCTGTGAAAGCAGAGGGTCCTCACTTGAACTTTCCACACTTAGGTTGAGTTCAGAGAATGGAAGGTTGTGGTGCAATACTGAATCATGTTATTTTAGGACATAGGCAGGGTAACCTTTAAGGGAGGAAGTATGTGTTGTGTGTGTATGTGAGTGTGTGTGTGTGTTTGTGTGTGTGTGTGTGGGTGTGTGTGTGTGACTGGTGTAAGACTGCAATGCAGTTGAATATTTTAAAAATATTCCTCAGCTGAAGTCAGAAACTGCATCCACACATATTCAGACACAACCTGGAGACTTCAGCATGAGCAGACTGTTTTGAGTATAGGGCTAAAAGATCAAAACAGTCCCAGCGACTGACTGACTCACTCTTAGCGTTTACACTGTAATGTCCAAAAGCGCCAAATAATGGCAGCCACGGATGCTCATAGAATCCTGTAGACTTCCCATTGCAGATAGCACATCACGGACGTGACACATCGTCTTTGCTCCTCAAGTAAGTTAGAAGCATTGAATGTTAAATGAAAGTGCGCACGACAAATTCTCATCCACAAGAAAATCTAATAAGGGAATCTTTCGCAGTGACAAATGCTAAGCTGTTTTCTCCCAGATCAAAGCTAGATTTCCCATTATCTAAAGAAAGTTATAGGTCCCCTTTGGCTTATGAAAATGATTTGTTTGGCTCCAGAAAGAGGCAGTGAGAGCGTCAGATGGGGACAAATGAAAATTTAAGGAGGGGGGTATTGATCGGTGTGCAAGTCAGGAAAAGGTCAGACCTGGCGCAGAATAAACAAACACTGGGGTGCATGCTAAGTCCCCCCCCCCACATCCCTTACCTCCAGGCCTCAGCATTTGACCTGTGACCCTGGGAGCTCCTGGGCCTGTCATCAGGAGGAGTCTGGGCAAACACGTGGAGGGCATATGCTTAAGTGTGAGCTGCTGAGAGCACAGAGTGATAGCTGGAGCCATCGCTATCTCTCTCTCTCTCTCTCTCTCTCTCTCTCTCTCTCTCACTCTCTCACTCTCTCTCGCTCAGCATCCCTCTCTCACACACCCTTTCCCTCCTGCCTCCTAGTTCTAATTTATCTGATTATCTGCTACAATCTCTCCCATCCTCAAACCACTCTACCTCCTTCCTGCTCCCCTAATCTCTCCTCTATCTTGCTCTCCTTCTCCCTGCTTCACACCTCACCGCCCTCCCTTCTCTCTCTCTCTCTCTCTCTCTGCTCTCCTCTCCTCTCCTGTGTATCTCTAATTCTCCCTGTCTCACACCCCAGCCTACTCCACCACACACACACCTCCCTGCTTCACCTCCCCCCTCTCTCTCCCTCTCTCTCTCCTTCCCTCCCTCCCTCCCTTCCTCCCTCCCTTCTCCCTTCAGCGGTGTTCATATCCTGCAGCAGCCCCCAGGTTCCAACCTGTCAATACCTCAGCGCGCCAGCCCTGCCCGGCTCGGTTAACCTCTTCACCGGCTGGAAAAACAGGGGAGGCCCAGCTCCCACAGCCAGCCAAACATGGCCCCCGTTGTCCTTCACATGGCCTCCAAACCACCGGCCAATCACACTGCTGTGTGGTCCCCTTTGTCTCTGCGTTTCACTTTTTTCCTTTTTCCTCTAGGAGGGACAGTCCTGTCTCCCCTGCTCACTGATTGCTCTCCTGTGATATGGGGGGGTGGGGTGGGGTGCTTGTGATAGGAGAGCTCTGGGACAACACTTTCACCAGTCATTTACAGCTAAACAGCTTTATAATTACTGTCGCCATGTTGTACATGAAGTGACTTTGGCAGTCAACTCTCAACAGTGAGAAAAAATAATACGTAGCGGTTTAATTAATCACAGTTCATTTTTTTTTCTTGAAAAAAAAACTGTTGGTTAAGAAAGTCAACATGGTGACTGCGATTTACTGCTTCCTGTCAAAGGGGAGTCGGAGATCTCCCGGGGCACTCGGCAGCAGGCTGGCAAACGGCTCCACGACCACATCAAATCCCCACGCTCAACCAAATCAACACCCTCATCACACACACTTCCTGCTGGGTGATAAGGAGGACAAGAGTGAGCTAGAGAGGGAGAGAGATAGAAAGAGAGAGGGAGGGAGGGAGGACAAAGATAGTTAGTCCACATGTCCATATGTGTTCGCCCACAGGACCAAAAGAAAAAGAAAGCATTTTGTGTGACAAAAGGTCAATCATTGACATAAGGTTTTTGTGTGTAATTACCTCCTGCTTGAGTGTGCTTTGTTTGAATGGAGGAGTGTGTACTGTGTGTGTGTGTGTGTGTGTGTGTGTGTGTGTGTGTGTGTGTGTGTGTGTGTGTGTGTGTGTGTGTGTGTGTGTGTCTGTGTGTGTGTCTGTGAGAGGGGGTGTGGGGTATGATGGTAATGGTTCTAAAAAAAAAGGTAAAGGTAAAGCAATTCTAAACAAGTCTAGGCATAGCCCTCTGGATGTTCTTGCTGTGAAGTGGCGGCGAGCTATACCAACCGCTCAGGTAATGGCGGTACCGTGTGTGTATGTCTACACGTGTTGCTCTCTGTAGATGTGCATAAGGAAGTGTGTAAGTGTCTGTTTATTTTTGTGTGTGTGTACATGTTTGTTTCTTTTTGTATGTGCGTTTTGGTTTTAATTTTGTGTGTGTGTCTTGTTTTGTGTGTTTGTGTTTTTGTGTGGGGTGCAAGTTCTTGTGTGTGTGTGTGTGTATATGTGTGTGCGTGTGCGTGTGTTTGTGTGTGTGTGTGTTTGTGCGTATGTGTGTGTGTGAGTGTGTGTGTGTGTTTGTGTGTGTGTGTGTGTGTGTGTGTGTGTGTTTGTGCGTATGTGTGTGAGTGTGTGTGTGCGTATGTGTGTGTGTGAGCGTGTGTGTGCACGCATGTGTGTTGCGGACTAGGTTAAATCCCTCCTGCGGCAGAGGTGTCAGATGGTCGTGGCTTCGCTGCTGGCGCTGGTGGTTGGCTCAACAGCGGCGGCAGCAGCAGCAGTGGTAGCATTATCTACCTGCTGAGGTATGCACTCAACCCCCACAGCACCTCACTCACCCACACACTCACCCGCCCGCCCCGCCTGCACGCCTGCCTGCCTGCCTGCCTGCCTGCCTGCACGCCCAGGCCCCGCCTCACCTGGCCCAACAGGTACAGATGTGATTCAGAGACCCAGCATGCAGGCACAGACACACAGCCAGCTGCCTCAACTCAACCCCACACACACTTGCACACAGAGACACACAAACATACACACTTACACACATACACACATACACACATACACACATACACACATACACACACACCCTAGCTGCAACTGCCACCTTCAGCTCACCTCTCCGAAGGTGGTCGCTCTCTTGCCGCCGTTGAAACAAACCTAGTGCAAGGTAATCTCAGTCCGAGGAAAGAGGGTCTGTTTAGCAATCTCAGGGTTATTATGTGTTGTTTCCCCTCCCAACACCCTTCTTCATGACTGCTGTGATGGTGAAACCCATGCTTTCCATGGCATGGCAGAGAGCCATCTGATTCAGTGTGCTGGAGGACAAAGCTTAGCACATAAAGTGCTTCTTGAAGAAGGATGAAAAAAAGCTACTCCAGTGGTAGTAGTCCATTAGTACTACCGAAGAGAAAACAACACCAAGGCAAAATATCTTCGCCTACATAGATGAGTGGAGACCATTTCTGCTACGTAAGAAATGTACAAACCATTGGTCATAATGGACTGCAAAGACGAGGCGATGGCTATGTTTTGTAAATCATCCATTGATTGGAGATACACCCCCCCTCCCCTGCCCCCACCCCCACCCCCCCACCAGTTTCAGTTGGAGCATGACACCTCCTCGATGCCACAAGGGGCCGCACATTAAGAACACTTATGAATGATTTACACAGACATCTGCCACTCGTGAATTATAGATCTGCGCGGCCTTAGCATATGGGAGCCCACCCCTGTGCAGCGCCATGACAAAATGCTATCTGTCCCCGCGATTAGCTCTCGCTGAGCACCAGCAAACAGTGATCAGGAACACCTCACGTCTGACACGCCAACATGACAATGACTGATGATGTTATTATGCAACCAACCCTCACTGTTCTCAAACAACAGAGATATTCAAGCATGTGTTTCTGTGGTGATTTCGTGATGGAACAATATTAGAATGACGCAGATAGAGTTCCAGCCACCTCCGCGCTGAGGTGGGGGGTGGGGGGTGGGGGAGTAGTACCGGCCCACTCTTACCTTAGAGGTTGCTGCTGGGGTGAGATAATCTGACTGGTGGGTCCAGGAGAGTTGAGAGAGGGCTTCTGAGGACAGCACTGGTTCTCAACCTCACAATAAATGTCACTGAACCTTCTCGCTCTGTCTCCACTCTCTCACTCATTCTCTCTCTTTGTCTTTCTCTCTCTCTCTCTCTCTCTCTCTCTCTCTCTCTCTCTCTCTCTCTCTCCCTCTTTTGACTGTACCATCACAAATGTGGGCCTCCCAAAAAAGCGTGAAAGCTTTTCTCCCCGCCTGTGTGAGCAGGAGGCATGCACTCACCAGGGACCGCTTCGATCTCTGCCTTTCTTTAGAGGCTTAGCGTCTTATCAGGGCTCCTGAAAAGCCTCTGTAAGAGTGTCCTCTAATTACCGTATCTTTAATTAAGCTGCACCTCAGCCCCCAAACCCTTACCACCCAAGAGCAGCAGACCCATAAAAGAGCAGAGGGAAAAACAGCACCGTCGCCCCAGCCCTCTTTAAAGGCTATTAAAAAAAAACGGCGACGGCCATGTTGTGGTGTACTGCCACTGTTTTTTTTTTTTGGTGTGTGTGTGTGTGTTTTTAACGCGAGACAGCGTCCTGGGGCTTTCTCCTCACATACGCACACAGAGATGTCGGGTTCCGGGTGCACCAGCGCGAGAAGCACCCACGCACACATCAGTGCGCGCCATGGCACCGGTTTCAGAGGGAACCCTCCCACTCTTTCCATTCCTGCTTACTCTGAGGTGATTACCTGCAGTGGAAAAAAACATGTGGGGGTGTGGGGGTGGTGCTGGTGGTGGGCGGCACAGTACAGGAAAGCCTCTGACTTGCGCGCACGCATCTTATCAAGGCATCTGAAAGAGCACCAAAAGAGCAGCGACTCTTCCTCATGAAAGGCTTTTGTTGGGGTTGGCTTCCTTTTTTTTTTTTTACTTCAGGGCCTAGACGGGTTTGGGTGGCTGCTTTGGAGTGATGCGGCACAGCTTCCGCGGCAACAATTATGTCTCTAATGAGGAATCAAGGAATGCAAATGTAGGTGTGTGTGTGTGTGTGTGTGTGTGTGTGTGTGTGTGTGTGTGTGTGTGTGTGTGTGTGTGTATCTGCCGCCAACTGGTTTGAGGTGTGTGAGAATGTGTGGAGATTCAAGACTTATTTGCCTGTTTAATGAGTGTGTAGGGTGTGAGCACGAAGTCTAAGCACGTGTGTATGCCTGGCCTCCTGTGTGTGTGTGTGTGTGTGTGTGTGTGTGTGTGTGTGTGTGTGTGTGTGCGCGCCTGTGATGTAGTCGCAGATGATGAAAAGGCGGCAGACCCATGCTGCCCTAAGGGCCGCCGCGCCCCGGCTCCCGCTCGGCGAGGCAGAGGTAGGCCAGCACACACATGCACACCCAGAGTGCACAAACACACACACACACTTACACACACACACCCAGAGCACACACACACACACCCAGAGTGCACAAACATACACACTCACACACACACCCAGAGCACACACACACACACTCCCAAAGCACACACACACACACACCCAGAGCGCATAGACACACACACACACACATACTCACAAACATACACCCAGAGCGCACACACACATTAATGGCCCCACCACACTAATTGCGTCTCACTTAGACAAATCTCTGCAAATCACGGGCGAGCCGGCAGCACTGCTGGAGCCTTCTGGGAGCAGAGAGCGGCAGGCAGGCGGGCGGGCGGGCGGGCAGGGGGTGGGGATGGGGGTGGTGGTGTGTGTGTGTGTGTGTGTATGTGTGTGTATGTGTGTGTGTGTGTGTGTATGTGTGTGTGTGTGTATGTGTGTGTGTGTGTGTGTGTGGAGGGGGGGGGGGGTTGCCACGAGGAGCATGTGCAGTGTTGGCGCCTCAGAGACACAGAGAGAGAGGAGGGGAGGATGAGGGAGGGGTACTCCCCAGAGGAAGCAGAAATAAAGGAGGGAGAGACAGAGAGAAAGAGAGAGAGAGAGAGAGAGAGAGAGAGAGAGAAAGAGAGAGAGAGAGAGAGAGAAAGAAACACAGGGAATGCAAGAGAGGGACAGAGAAAGAGGGGGACATGAGGTGTCATTGGGAGATGGTAAGAAAAGGGATAGAGAAGGGAAAAGAGAGAGAGAGATGGAGTAATGAAAGAATGTAAGGTAAAGTGCAAGACAGTCACAAACAGAAACATACAGTATAATTCAAGGCACCTTCTCCACCACGGTCCAGGCTGAATACAACTCCAACCTGCCCCCCACCCCCCCCCCCCCCCCCAACTCCCCTCCTCCAGCTTCCAAACCCCCTCATCCCCCACTAGCTCTCTCAGATCTCCTCTCCCTCACAACCCCTCAACCCCCCCCCCCCCCCCCCCCAACTCCCTATCTCTACTCTGAGAAGGGAAAGATGAAACTTAAAAAAAAAAAGAAAAAAATAGAGAGAAAGAGATAGAGCGAGAGGAGGAGAGGGAGGGAGCGAGAAAGGAAAATCAATAACGCAGATGGATAGCCGGATAACAGGGTCCGGCATGCTCCGGCGGAGAGGCAATCCAGAGGGTGCCCTGGCAACTTCTACACGGGCTCCGCGCCGAGGAGAAACAAGCTGGTGAGCCCGAGGAGCCTAATCACTCCCCGCACCTGTGTTTCACCCCTCATTTATCCACACATACCACCAACACACACACACACACACACACACACACACACACAAACAACTACACACATACACACCACTGACATACAGACACACATACACCACCAACACACACACACAACCACACATACATACACACACACACACACACACACACACACACACACAGGCCACTAACATACACACACACACACACACACACACACGCACACACACAGACACACACACATACTTATCTATTTTTCATTCCTGCCCCCCTACCGAGGTCTCGTGTGTAGGCTTACCCACCCACTCTCTCCAGCCCTGCCCTGCTCCAAGTGAGGAGTCGGGACCAGGTGTTGAGGGGTTGTGCAAGAAGAGCTGGCCGAATCTCGCTCATCATAATTTTTACAATTTGAAAATTGCAATGATATGGAGCATTCCCCAACGGTGATAGGAAAGGCTGAGCCTTTGTCTCCAAAACTCTCCGAAAAGTTTTTAGACAAGAAAAAGTGCTTCCTGCAAACTGGCCTTGACAGAATATATTTCCACTTTTTTACTTAATGCAGGTTAGACCTCTTTTCTTTTCGACTTCTCAATATAAGACATAATTCAGAAATATTATGGGGGATTGGTTGTGAAATATCAGACTAAGAGTGATTACCTTTCCAGACACCGTATATAAGCTACACAATATCCAATATACAGGTCAAAATCTGACCTAGGTAGTCATTACTGTAAAAACTATAACGTCAAATTTTCTTCCACAACATAAAACAAATCTCTAAACAAGACATAATGCAAAAAGCATACCCAAAAAGAAGTACTTTTCACCAGCACATCTGTATGCTCTTGGCATATTCTAAACTACAGACAAGTGATGATACAGTTTTGAACATTTTTCAAAACAAATGTGATGTGTTGCACTTTTGTGAGTGGTTTTGTAATTTGTGTGAACTTTTGAGAAAATTAGGCCGTTTCAGAAAGTGTGTGTAAACAGCCGTTAAAAAAAACTGTAATTAACTATGATTAACTGTGCTAAAAATAATTTTTATTTGACATTAGACGTAAGATGATATTCCACAAGACTATAAGTTGGCAAGAATAACAAACATAAATGATCTCACTCTACCCACACTTAAGTCCTCAAAAATATCAGCAATTTGGTGCAGACTTCAGTGTAGAAGAGCTTTCTAGCACATGTTGCTACAGCGCCACCCAGAGGCCAGTTATGGGAAAGCACTGCTTATAGACAAACACTGGACTTTACACACCTGACACCTCACCTAATCACCTAATCACACCCATGAGAACATTTGGCTTAGCCTCAAACTATGCTCCTAAGTATTCTCTTTATTCAAAAGGAGAACACCAATACCATCAGTGAAGGTACCATATCAATAGAGTACTACTTCCACTGATATAATTGTTCCCAATGTGCAGCAGGAGGAGCAGGGATATGGGTGTTCCATTTAGAACATCTGAAGCACAATAATCACTAAAAGTCAAATTAAAAATGTAAAACCCCACACTTTTAAATTAATTGCATGTTCCCTAATTCACATGCCTGCTTGTTGTACAGAATCGTATTTTCATGGAGGGAAAACCAACTTCATATGTAGAAACCAAACAAATCTCTATGTACACTGTTTGTGTTTAAATATTTACTGTAAAAAGATTCACAGATTCTCAGTAGCATAGTGCTTGGCAGATATGCTCAGTGCTGTTGCTGGATTTGCCTTCCTCAACAAGAGGCCTATTCTTGGGCTATGCTGCTCTCTTGTGGTTTTAAGGAACATTACACATTCAAGGACATCTCTTTTGCCTTCCCATGGACCTAAATGAGCCGTGATGAGAATCAGCCACTACATCTCAAAGAAGCACAAATTATGAAGCCTCTCTAGGTGGCGTGAAAAAAAAAAACCTACCAATTAAAATTTCAGTAATGGCTCGATTCCAAACAAATGATCTTAAACATAGCTAATGTAAGTCTGAAAAAGTCATGTTGAAAGCCACTAGACTGACCTTAAGAACTGGGAAAGAGATTTGATGGAACAAAATGTACTTTCAAAACTGGCTGAAATGTCAGTGGAAACCAAGACGTGCAATATTGCTCAAATCCGTCTCCTCACTGGTTTCACAACAGACAGCTTTACCCATCACTTGTGCACATGCACACTTGGTAAAACAGTCATTTCCCCATCACCAAACAGACAACAAAACCCATTTCTGGACGGTAAAAATGATGCATTTCTATGTTTTGTCAGTCTCCACAGATGTCTGGCCAGCCGATGTTGGCCTCAGCTTGTCTGTGGGGAGCCGTGGACTTCCCTCAGAAGGCGTATAGATGAGCTGTGTGTGTGAGAGACCAGTCATTCTCACCACATAAACGCCCTCAGCAGAGCCCGGTACTGCAGGCTGTGCCAGAAGACAAGACAAACAGCTCTGTGTGTGTGTGTGTGTGTGTGTGTGTGTGTGTGTGTGTGTGTGTGTGTGTGTATGTGTGTGTGTGTGTGTGTGTGTGTGTGTGTGTGTGTGTGTGTGTGTGTGTGTGTGTGTGTGTGTGTGTGTGTGTGTGTGTGTGTGTGTGTGTGTGTGTGTGTGTGTGTGTGTGTTGAACAGAGGGAGCCTCACCACCCTGACTAACGACACACTGCTCAGGATCACTACAAAAGGGGCATGGAAAGCCAAATAAGGGGCTTCACCCCATCCTGGTAAAACAAAGAAGTACACACAGAGTTGCTGAGATCCATGCCAACTCTAAGGGCTTTTCCTCCAGAGAAAGCTCTGGGTTTCAAAAACGGGGATATATAATTTATCATGAACCACTGGGTTTAGTGGGATTCTCTACAGCAATCAATTCCCTACTGCATTCAGTTTGCACATACAATCGATTCTTATATTTACAGCCTTTTGGATTACTGAGAGATGTACTTTTAGGTTTGTATTCAAGACAGGAGCCGTAAGGCCTTCTGCACACAAGTCATTTTTTCAATCCTAATTCTTGAAGGTTCAAATTTATAGCCACAAGACAAATGTGAAAGGAAAAATGCAAAAGGGAAGAGAAAGACAAGAGAAGAGGTGTATGTAGGGTTACCTCAGGACAGGACTGGGGTGGGGTGGGAGGCACACAGACACACAGACACACACAGACATACACACACACACACACACACACACACACACACACACACACACACACACACATACATACACACACACACACACACACACACACACACACACACACACACACACACACACACACACACACACACACACACACACATTCAGGCAGGCAGGCAGCCTTTGGTTCCTCTCCATGTTTTCCAGGGTGTCAGGGTTGCCCAGGGACTGGAGGAGGCCCGGGCCTCATTAGGCGCGGTGAGGAGACACATCAGGAGCCGTTTTACAGGGCCAGCCCACGCTCATTACAGCCATATCCACCCCCGAGCACTCAGCTCAGCTCACACGGCACAGCACAGCACAGCAGAGCAGAGCAGAGCAGAGCAGAGCGGCACATAACACTCCAATATCAAATCAAATCAGCCCGCCTGGGAAATAACCCAGACAAAACACACGCACACACACTGTACAGACAGACATATATGTACAGACGTACACACATACAAGACGAACAATTTACCCAAAGAAAATCTTAAACTAAAACTAAACGGAAAAAAAATAAGAAGAATAAAATAATTTCTTCGTTTCATGTTTCATGTTAAAAAATAATCATCGTGTTCAAGGGATGTGATGCTACCCCAAATCTTAAAGTTGACCTTCAAAGTTACCATCGACAAGAACACACATTATCCATTGGAAAAAAATGTAGTGAGACAGAGTGTGAGGAACGAATGTATCGTTTTTAACTACCTGTAAGTTCTCACGTGAGTTCTTTAGGGGTTTTTGGTTAACTGCACCGGTAAGGTTGATCGTGATAATCCATGTCATATTGTTTGCCTGATGTAAATTGTAAGTGATGTCAATTTTAAGTTGCGTTTTTATGTGTATTAAAGGTGAGGTCCACGATTGTAATCACATACAACGAATTGCTACTCATGGTCCTCTAGCTGTCCATTCAGTGTTTGCAGTCCTGGCTGTTAAAGGCGCTCGAGGCAACATTAGAGGCTTGAGACTCGAAAAATAAACGTTCAATTTCTAGTCTTTTTTAGACGTAGTAAGTTTCAATAACTCCATACTATTACATATCGACATTCAAGGAGCAAAGATGAGACGTCGTTGTGTGGTGAGAACTGATAGAAAATCGCGCTGCGAGCGCCGCCTGTGGGGAGAGGCCATTTTTTTCCAAATCTTTATTTATTGGTGGCACCAATAAATAAAGGGCTATGCTCTTACGGCTAGTTTTAGCGCTCTTTTTAACGCTCAAAGTATCAAATAATGATGCAAATGTGCTAATATGGTGAAGTAAATGTCAATATCATAAAGTTTGTCTTATCCACAATATTTCCATTTTGATGCCCTAATGTTGCTTTGGGCGCCTTTAATGGGAAACAAACATAGTGGCTCAGACTAAGTTATAAATAATCCCAGCCAATCAACACAATGCTTCAAGAGCATGGAAGGGAGGGGTGCAATTTAGTTGTCTCTTAAACATAAATATCAACAACCTTCCGCAAAACCGAATCACAGGCCTCCTTAACGTCACATTATGCGAGAGTTGGTATTTTTGGCGACTGAGATCCCCTTAAAGTTGCAAAGTGTAGCTCACTTTTACACCACTGTCATAATCACAAATGGCGCTTTGAGACCCCCTAATGGACAACCCTACCAGTAGTTCATGTGTATTTGTTGACAAGCTGAAGGATATGGAACCGGTAAAGACAACGCCTGAAGCCAAAGAAGCATGTTGACCCACAAGAAAGAGTAATATTACAAGAATTTACACAAATATGACTTTGTATAGTTATGTAGCTATTTATTGTGAGATTGGATTAGAACGCTAAGAAAAAAGTATGACAAATTTTAGTTTTGCTGAAGTACTGCTCACATTTCAGCCTATATACACGGTTTTCAAAGTGTTTGAAAGTGAAGTATGTAATCTAATAAAATGTTGTTGGCGACATGATGAAGGCACATATGGCTTGTTTGGCGTGTGATTGATGAAGGCGGATCAAACTTTTGCATGAGATGAATTTATTTGGATGGTAGCCTGAGGGGGAACTGAGATCCATGACTTTGGGCATCTGGAAGAACTACAAACCTACATGAGACAGGGATGACAACGGCAAAGTTAAAGCCTACGGTGTTGCAGAGGCAGAGATGCCATTCTCTGTATTACAAGTCAGTGTACCGCCAAAAGGATTTGAATGAAGCTGTTATTTAAAGGGAACATTTTTACATAATGTTGCTTTAACAGGCTTTCAGTCTGAAACAGATTTGAATGGGCATGATGTAGGTCTGCTAATTCTTTATAATGGCCGCTGCAAAAAATGAATGACAGCTGCTGTTAGCAGCAGGTTTTGTGCTTCTAATTTACATCTTTCATATCATTACACAAGTAGTCCGTTTACTTTTGGTCACCAAAATTCATTGTTACTTTAAGTCAGCAAGTACCACATTGCTATGCAACACCTGAAACTTTAAAGTTCTTTTTGCATGAAGACCTATTTTTTCTCAGTGGAAGCCACGAAATGGCAACAAAATCATTAAAAATAGATATTTTGGAGGAATGTCTTTTATTGTTTTGACACGTAAGAATACCAGTCAGTATCAGAAAATAAATCCCTTTGGGATGAAACAATACTGACAGGATTTTTTCCAAGTACAAGCCGGTTGACTGTACATCCCTTACTTATTCTTATTCTTATTATATCTTCAATGATAAGCACATTTTTCACGCTGAACTAATCCTTGACAATTTATGTCTGATAACAATGTCCTTAATTAAAATTACTAAAACAAAACTAAAACTAATTACTAATGAAACCACTGGTGAAAACAAAAATTCAGATTAAATATGAACATATTATCAAAATAAAAAACCAGTAAACTATAGTAACCTTATTCAGACAAAAAAGTCACACACACACACACACACACACACACACACACACCCACACACACACACACACACACACACACGCAAACACACACACACAGCCAAAAGTGCACACACACATAATACAAGCACGGTGGCACAAATGAGGACGTTTTGCAGGGCTAAGCAGAGTGCCTGTGGGATGACAGTGGTGTTCAGCTGGTCTGGATGATAAGGTCATCCTTTCAGCTGGGCCCAGGCAAGGTCAAGAGACTCTCTCAGACACACACAGACACACACAGACACACACAGACACACACACACACACACACACACACACACATTGTTCACTATTTCTGTTGCTCCACTGGAAAAAATGGAAAATCATCTCAATTATAGTAATGGAGAGCAAAATAGACTTTGACTTCCATGGATATGACTGTGAAGAGGGGCGGTTAGTAGCTGTTAGGGAAGGGAGAGCATCACACACCTACATCTGCACACACACACACACACTCACACACACACACACACACACACACACACACACACACACACACACACACACACACACTCAAACACACCCACACGATATAGAAAGACACATAAGTACACGCACATATACACATACAGATACACAAACATAGAAGCAGACTACACACAGAGACAGAAGTACACACACATTACACACACATTCTACTCACAGACAAGTACGCACCTCCTGCATGCACACACATACACACACACACACACACACACACACACACACACACACACACCCACTCCAACACACACACACACACACTCAAACACACGCCCACTATATAGAAAGACACAAAAGTACACACACACATACACGTACAGATACAGATACACAAACATAAGAGCAGACTACACACAGACACAGAAGTACACCCACATCACACACACATACACACACATTCTACTCGCAGACAAGTACACTCCTCCACACACACACACACACACACACACACACACACAAGCACAAGCCCATTCTGTTTGTTGAAGGTTTACTCAGCCAGCGAAACCCATTATCTCTGTTTACACAAGCCGCTTTTAAGCGACTGATAAATCCAAGCAGAGAGCACCATCAGTCATAATTTACATCTCCTCATGTACCCAGCGCTGCGGCGTGTAATCCTTTTAAAAATACACCCCAGACAACTCTGCTCAAACAGTTAACCGCCGCTCCGGCCCCATCTGATAAAGAAATCTGACTACAAAGGGCTGGAGTGTGACGACGAATGAGTGGATTGATCCCGATGACAAAACAGCGCAGGTGTCCTTGTAACTGGGGTCATGTTTGCATAGCATTGTTTGGCTAGAAGAAGGCACTCCTGCTTCCATATTTACACACCTGGTTTTCACAGATGACAAGGTGTAAATGTGCTCAAACAACACCAGTTATGTTATACCAGTGAATATGCAGCCTACGTGCTAATATGCTGTTAGATGTCCATTACAACCATGAAACCTATTACATTTAAATACAGTATTCAACCCCCTTTCAAGTTATTTTCATTTTCAATATTACCAAAGGTACTTTACACTCAGTACTTACTTGTCACTCAGTATTTCTATTGTAAACATTTCTGTTCTAGTATATTTCTCAAGTATTAGTGTCAGGTACTAGTCTGCTCACAATAATAAATAAATACATTAAAAACCGAAATATACTACTTGCATTACTATTCAACCCCATGTGCTTTTGATTTCCAGATTAAGACAGATGACAAATTATTCATGATTCAAAGGTACCGCTTATTTGACCCTAAGTGATCCTAGGAACTACCTCTGAGTGGTTAAACCCAAGATCTATTTCTGGGGTCATCAGCCAGGTTATGAAAGAACAAATGAAAATTAAACAAGGTGATTCCAATGCTTAAGTGAGGAAAAGACTCCAAGAAAATACCCAAGTGTTTTGATGTTCAATTGAGCACTATAGAAGAAGAGGAAAGCGGGAGTTGCATCTCACCCACCAGATGCTTAGTAGAAACTGGAAAACTTTTTAGAATTTAAGGGAGAATGACTGGAAATATATTCTACACAACATCCCCCAAAAAACGGTTGCAGTCTGTTGTAAAACCTGGACAAGCCTTGGGCAAAGTTGTAGGCAGGATTTAAAAATACAGAGGTTAAAAGCTTCTGCATGTGTATCTAAAACTACATATACATCTCATGTAACGCTACATTGATGAACGGATTTTAGTTGTTGTCTTCTCTATTCACTTTTCATGAAATATCCAAAACCTACAGAGCAAAATACTGGTACTCAATAGTCGATACGGGCATGATATTGGCAGAGGGTTTACCCACCAGTAAGACAATTACTCAAGGCACAAGGCTAAAGCGACATTGGAGTGGCTTACAAAAAGTAAATATTAGTCAAAGCCCTGATCAAAATCCTGCTGAGAATCTGCACTAGGGTCAAGGACAGCCATTCGATCTGTATTCTACTAAAAAGAATGGGAAAGTAACACTGCAGCTAAATGCACAAAGCTGGTACTGTCTCCTTTGACAAGATATCAGGCTGTTATTTCAGCAAAAGGGCTCTGTACCAAGAATTAATGAAAAGTGGTTGAAAGTTTATGCAAGCAGAATATATTAGTTTTTTAAAATTGTGTTGTAGTAGACAAATAACTTATTTAGCCTTTCGATATATTTTTCAGCAGATGTGTTCACAATGAAAAAATGTATTGGGAAAATGTGTGTAAGTATCTTTTGTTAATCAGAAACTGGTGATGACTTTCAGAAGGGTTGGATACTTTTGCAAGCCACTGAACTAGCCTGAGGTTACTGAGAGTGATTCAATTCTAACAAGCCTAACCTAAATCTGAAGCTAGAATGTGAATAAATGAATACCCAACAAGGAACTCTGATGGCAAAATGCAGTTCTGGTTGGATTAAGCTCTTTTCCCTCTCAAATACAACACATGTTGCTGTATTATTTATTGTAATAATTATACTAATAGTTAATTTATGCATTTTTCATTTTTCTGCAGGCAACTGGCTGAGGCAGACGTTTGAATAAAGCTCTTGCATTGTGTTCAACATCACCACCAACCAACATTTAGCTCCTTAACTTGCATAAAACTAAATCATTTTAATGGTAATAAATGTATTCATAGAGAATGTATAATGAAACAAGGGAATAACAAGCACATGAATAAAAACTCATTTGTGCATACCACTTATTTCTAATCCACACATAACAATACCTCACTAAAAGAGCTTATATATTCACACTGAACATAATGAATGCATTCAACCAGGATATGGAAATACTGGTTTTGTTTCAGTGGGTCCTATAAGCATCTTCATTGCTTTCTTGCCTCAAATACATCATAGCTAGGGGGGAGGGGGGGGGGGGGTGGTATATTCTATGGTGCACAAAGACAATAACTGCACGCCACAGCAGGTATCTAGTTATGCAGGAATTTCACACTGATCACATAGACATGGGAGAGAAATAGCAGAAGAGGGCAATGGAGGGAGCATCATGGGTGTATGGATGTAGCCTGCAGATGTTCAGTGTACTGAAATGGGAGCAAATGTATAAATATATCAGTGTGTGTCAGTGACGTTATTATTGGTGTTGGTGCGATCCTCACATTAGCATCGACCCGCATGTGTTAATATTTGATTGCGTGCGTGTTGAGACATGATATGACACAAGACATGGAGGCAATCTCTCAGCTCTGGTGTCGTCGACACTTCCCTGAAGGTTGAACTGGAGAAGCCAAGACTCTGGAGTAATACAAGAAAGCAATGCAAATACACTGCATGTGTCTATTCATAATACAACATCTCTCACCTCAGATGAGGTCATTTAGAGAAAAAAGCTTCTGTGATCTGTGAATTTGCATCAACGCAAAGTATGCACTGAAACACACAAAAATGCACTCCTTTGTAAGGCAGAGCAAACTGAGGGTGAATAGTTATTGACTATGCTGACCTGCTTATTCTATCTGCTCATTTGTAGAGCACTTTCAATTACCAATATGTATCTGTGCTATAACAAATAAACATGCCTTGCCCTGACCACCACATGCATCACAACCTAAAAAGCAATATTCTCATTGTCCACTAGAGGACGCCTCTACCCAACAATAGACCCTGGCTACATTTTCACTACTATGGAAAAGGCAGCTTTAAAGTTACATTTCATTCATCAAAATAAATACATATATATTTTTAAATCCTTCCCTGAACTATACATATCATGTAGATTACACAAGGCTATCTCAGGAAGTTTCCTTTCAGAATGAAAGTCTAAGTAGCCTATGGACAGATACTGGTATTTTCAGACTAATGGAGTGTAGCCTATACAGTAGTGCTTTTAGTCTTGCCAAAAAGAGACCAACATGTCATTTGGCTTTCCTGTGCAGCTGCTGCACGCATTAAACGATTAGCCACCCGAGTGGAAGACCAGCACAGAGGGAGCTGTTTTTAACATTAGACATTGCACAGTCGCCACCGGGTGGGGCTGTGGCTGGAGAGAAGTGTGGCAACAGCACAGACGACTGAAGAATGTCCAGTGAAGAAGGAAGGATTTATGAGCATTTCAGTGAGTAAGACCAAGAAAATAAGTGAGTCTATGTTTTCACATACAGGTGATTATTAGTAGCAGCATATGTTTAAAAACAAATACAATGTATATTGTTGTATACTGATATATCCTATGTATAATAATAATAGGAAATGCACAAAAAACTCTTTTCACAACGCCCAAGAACTCTATTCTAGGCCAAAAATATGAACATCAATATTATTGAATCTTTTTTTGTGTGCTCATAGCTACGGTATGCCGGGTATGTTAGACAAGTATGCTAGGCACGCTTTGACTAGTACTATAAAAACACTCAAATGTTAGTTTCCTGAAATGGGATATTCTTAACTCTGGCAATAATATGTACAACTGAACGAGATTGATTTAAGTTGTACCACTACTCTGTATTGTACTTACTTACCTTCATTCCTATATTATTTATCATGCCCATAACCTAGCTGTGTGCTTTTGCTATTATGCAGCTGTACTTTATGATGTGAGGTGAGTAAAATAGCAATGACTGGTCATAAAGAACCAAAGTTTATTATAGAATTACAATTTTTGTTTATAGGTACCATATACAGGGAGCGCTGACCCTAACTGCTTGGCACACTCCAGTGTAGTGTGTCTGCCAACACAGCACAGTCCTGCTGAATACAGCAGAACAACGCAGCTAACACTGATCCTTCACACTTCAACAGAGCACCCACAGGGTCGACAGGGCCACAACAAGGCCAGAAACACAAACTCAACAGATCCTATTTACTACAACAACAGACAACAAAGTCTACAAAGGTGATGCCTATGTATAATGTATAAGGACATGAAGGGTTTTTGCGTCATTGTGTAAGTAAAAAGTCCAGCTATGAGGTAGGTCTCAATTTGTTAGCATCCGCTAGGAACTAAGACATCACCTGGGCTCTGTGGTCGCTTGGCTTGTCTATTAGCATGAGCTTTTGTTTCAGGAAAATGCAAGGGACATGGAGCAGCACTGGGTCATTTGTTAATTGTCATGGTCTGAACTGTATGACTCTGTATTGATTAGCATTTATGCGATGATAAATTCAGCATCATTAATCTCTCATCTGACACACATTGCCATGGTGACAGGTGAGTGCTGCATGATTTATTATGTAACAAGTAGTGCTGGTGTAAGGAGCAGCAGATTCATGATCTAAAAGGTGTAATATGTTCCTTGATGAAGTCTGCCATTTATACAGCATAAATTACTTTCCCATGCATGTTAGCTTAAATGCCAAACGAACTTCAGTCCACATTTAAGGCTTAAGATCATATTGAATGAATTAGTGTTTAGTAGATGTTTATTGATTGTTTTAGACAGCAGGGTGATGCCTTGCGATAATACTCACTGTTTCTTAGGCACAGCACGAATAAACATTCTACCCTCTCCCTTGCTCGCTGGATCAAATCACTGTCCCTCTACTGCCAGCTCCCAAGCCAGCAAGCAAGCCCAGACCTGCTGCGCTGTGTCTAATCGTCCACCCTGTCTCTGTCAGCACTCTCTGCCCCAACGACCAGGGGAGTGCCCTGCCATCAACCTCTGTTTGGAAACGCTCTTGTCTGCTGCTCTAAACCCTTTGCTGCTGGCCACCTTTATCATCCTGAGGCTTTCCCAATACCTCTCACTGCCCTCAGAGGCACCATCGATCTGTTCTGTGTACTCATGAACATGTTAAGTGTTCAGAGTATTGTTTCTACGGGTCACACTGTTTTTCCGCTGCTGGATAGATATCATGACAATTAAGTCATACAGTTTCTATCCAAACTGACGTAGCCTAGCTACTTGGATCGAACAACCCCCCTACCTACTGACATAAAGACCAGGTGTGAAGTGACGGGCACACTCTCAGGGCTCAGCTGACAGGTGCTTCTGAAAGCCTTGCTGAATTCTCCTGCAATCTCCCCCGCTCTAGACTAGAGTGTTACACTAAGGTCATTTTTCTTTTCTTCTTCCTCTCCTCCACTCTCGCTTCCTATTCCCTCACTCAGGTGCTTCAGCAAAGCTGCACCATGAGTTGAAGCTCTCTATTAAAAGCATACATTTTCTTCCCTGGCCCCCAAGTCTCTCTCCCTTTCTTTCAGCACAGCTCAAGCTGGAGAGATTTTGAGTTCTTCATCTCCTCCCCTCTCTCAGCGGTGCAGTCTGCCGTAGAACCTCTTTACAAGGCTGAGCCGGTGAAAAGTTCCAAGTTTCCAGGATTAAGGATAGCATCTGATTACTGTGGTGTCACAGGCTTTAATTTGGAAGCGTTTTCATTGTGCTGGAAACACGCTGGCTGACTTCAAACATGACACAAATTCAGTAAGTACTGCAGCAGAGGGTCACACACATTATTATATACTTGTATATATATTATATAAGTTACACCCCACTTACAGTGTTAGGCTAATCCTGGTTCAAATAATCCTTTTTACATGTTCACTTCAAAAGGCTTGAATGGAATATTGATTGAACGCATATCCAACAATGCTGTCAGCAGGTGGAAACACAATACGATTGTACATATGAAAAGCCAAATATTATGGAAGTCATAAGGCATGATGCTACTAGAAGGGCTAGCATTACAGAAATTAAGCTATAGAAGAAAGCAAGGAAAGAGGTGATGTGGTGTGATGGTTGCCCTTATTGACCTGCCAATATATCCTAACACAGTCTGTCTTCATCCAAAGTAGCTTTATGAAACCAGCTCTGTGACTCACCGTCCTGGTAGTTTATTCTCCACTGCAGAAGAGTTGAGGGAAGTAAAGCATCCAGATGAAAGATGTATAGCTGTGTGCAGCTGTAGTGTAAAGTTAGAGAAAGCGTCCAAATAACAAGAAATCTAACATACTCTGAAGTCTAAATAGAGACATCACAAGGTGACCATCTGTGCTACACTTAACTTCATTTAATAGCCACTGTAACATCACTGACCTGACCCAACTGTAGGAAGTTCAAGTCAACCTTATTGTTTTGCACCATATGGCCAGGGTCTCCATGCCAGACTGTCTCAGAATAGCATCTGTTGCTATGGACTGTGGTGTTAGTGGATAACTCTGCTACATGATGCAACATTTTCACAAACGGTGCCATTTTCTGTCTCCTCAGGTCAGTATTTGCCAGTGACCAAAACCCATCTTACTGTGAGTCTAGCTTTAGCTCAACTCTCATTCAATAAGCTGAGGCATTTCACTGTGACTGGCTATGAATGTGGCTGTAGCTAATTAATTACTACCATTTAATTGGCTAATCGAACTAGTTCTGTGTAGGAACCATAACATAACAACCAAGTCCAGGAGATATTCCTGGTTTTGAATTTTAGTGTGAGTAGGAGATAAACCTAGATACATATATAAAACTACTTTGCGTAGACTGACTCCGTTTAATAAGTGCATAGGCTAATATGCATGTGTAGTTTAACTGCGAAAGTCCAGTCTGCAAAGTAATCATTTTAAGATTTATCCTACAGTATGCACATTTCTGAATTCAAACATCTTGTAATCCTTTATGTCCCAGCTGCCATTGACCAGCCTAACATTAATTATAATCAGTTATCAATTCAATTTTATTATACAGCATCAAAACAATACTATTCAAAAACAATAAGGCACTAAACAGAGCTCAGGGCCTGACCCCGCTCTCAAGGTCTTTGTATAAACAAGGCTGTTCTGGTCTTGACTGTCTCTGAAATGACAATGTCTTTGAAAACAGGCCAGTTTCCAGTGTGTTTATTTGATCAGTAAATCACCCAGTCTGTATCCCTCTTGCCCTGGCAGCAGGCAGGGAAATTCAACCTCACAGTGTCCGAGTGTGAGTGCAGAGGTCCATCATGGCCACCATCAACCACACACTATTTTTACACCAAGATGGACTGCCCACAGAACAGTGGGGCCAAACAATGTGTTCTTCTCAGTATTTTCATGAAAGCTAAGGTGAAAGATGTTGGCTATTGCCTATGCATTTAAACACCTAGTTTCAGCCTCCCTGATGTGATGTGGTGCGTGTGTTTGCGACAGAGAGAGAGAAAGAAAGAAAGAGAGATTGTCCCTGAGGGCTCGGGTGCATTTGCCCTGGGTGTGCGAGTTTATCGCCCTGAAGCCGAGGTGGTGTCTGTTCTCCTCCCCTGGCTGAGAGGCGAGGATGGACTCGCGGGGGGAAGATTAATTGAACTGCAGAGGTGTAAGGAAAAACAAAGACCAATCTATCTGCGTCTGGGAAATCGGACAGCCCCCAGAAAGGCAAGTGAGAGCGCTGGCACAGCGATCTATCACAGGACACTCATTACACACAAGGTCAGGGCGCTCCCACCCAACACCATACCCCCACCTCGGCCCAAAGAGCACGTCTTTAGCCTCCATCATGCCCCCACCCCATGCATGGCTCCATCTGTACCCTCCAGGGCCATCCTCACCCGTCCCTACACCTTTCCAGGAAGCATAGAGCTGAGCTTGGTTTAAATTCAAGGGCTGCGAAGCATCAAGAGAGCACTAGTATAAGTGGCTTTACGAAAGCTGCTTCTGTCTTTCTTTCTCGTGCTCACTCTCTTTTTTCTTTTTGCTTTGTCGGCGCATACCTCTTGGAACAAAGCACTCACGGGCAAGAGCAATCAATCCTTTCACAGAGAGGTGATTGCTGTCTTTATCGAAGAGGAGGAGGAGGAGAAGCCATCTCCTGACACAGAGGCTCCTTGCATGCCACAGCTGCGGTGGCAGCCCGCCTCAACGCTTCTCTCTGACAGGCTTTCAGACAGCCACTGCCTCAATTTACAACCACACGCCTTCCAAATGTAGATGGATGGCTGTCTCAGACGTGCATAAACATTTAAAGGTGCAGTTCACGATTCTTATCACATGAATTTTTTTTGTCAAATTTAGTGAATTGCTCCTCACGGTCCTCTTGCTGTTTATTCAGAGTTTGCACTTAGAAAACACAGTGGCTCAGACAGATCCATAAAAATCCCAGCCAATCAACACGGTGCTTATGGAGCACAGAAAGGAGGGGTGTAATTTCATTGGCTGTTGAGCACATTTATCAACAAGCTTTCACGACATTGAAACCGAATCGCTGACTGCATCTTTAAATCAGAACTAGAAAAGTATACATTACTTCCTATTTGGCATGTGTTTGCTATATTTCAAGCAACAAAGGGCCTGCCTGCACCCTTCATAATTTTCTATTTGATATTTTTACTGTCTTGCAGATGACCCTGGTGAAGGTAGAGATTTGTAGAGGAGCACAAATGCAGCACATTATGGCTGTACAGCCAGGAGATGGAGTCGCTCTGCTTGTGATGGGATTTTACCCAGGAGATGCTGCTGTTGATGCAGACGACACCATGAGCCATCATTCCATCTGAATGATCCCCGGTCAAAGGAGGCGTGAAATGGTGTTTTTTTTCTTTTCTCTCTGATCTGTCTGAGTGACAGACAATCTCAAGAAACAGAGTCAGACCGATAGATAAAGAGAAAAAGAAAGAGAGAGGAAAGAAAAGAAAGAAAGAGAGAGAGAGAGATGCAACAGCAGTTCAGAACGGGTAAGGAATGTGCTGGCCACACCAGACGTGCAGCTCACCAGTCCTGCGGCAGACAGGGGAACAGAGGTCTGCTATGACAGGAATGTGCGAGAGGGATATCATTAGAGGCTGGAGGCAGCCCTCGTGTTTGCACACAGCGGGGATACACAACAACAGCTGTCTAATAACACCAGCGTGCCATTGCTCACTCCCTACACCCGGATCAGCCTGCACGGCTTGTACGCCATCTCCAGGTTGTATGTAGAGCGGGAAAGGGAGATAAGAGAGAGGTAAGAGAGGGATGAGGAAGGAGGAAAGACAGAAGGAGAGACACATACACACACAAAGGAGATGAAGGGAGAACGAGAGGAAACAGAGAGATGTGGAGAAGAGAGAGGACTCATTACAGTGGCCAATGGTGGGGAAGGATACAAGTATTGTACAATGGCCTTTAAATGGGAAAGCAGAATCCCACTTCTATGGGCACAATGAGGTACTTGAATGAAGTATGTCCCACTGCATGAGCCTCTGGAAGAAAATTGAGTTTAAAGCGCAGTTCATTAAAAATAAAAAACCTTTACAGAAAACTCAAATGTTTTTATAATCTCGGTTGCCTTTGCAGTCTGTGTGTTGGGCCTCTTCCTCTTGTCTTATCGGTGCAGGGGAACTCCTTCAGCCAGACCTGCTGCCAACGGCTGGCACTGCTGCTCGTCTCATTACTGCCAAGGCACTTATCTTGAGTGTCTTCCGACTCTGATAAATACATAATTAATCACCCGCGGCTCAAAACATCAGGCCTAATTAACAAGCCTGGACGAGCAGTCAAAGGTAAGAGGGGACAAGTTTAATAGAAATGTTGCACTAATGGCTCGCAGAGATCATTTTTATCTCAGAGAGGAAGAGAGAGAGAGAGAGAGAGAGAGGGTGATGAGCCATTTCAAGAATTACGACCATTGCTATGGATTAAAAGGATTTCTGCCAAAGCTTGTGTTTTGAAGACAACGTGAAAATAGTATTCACAGCTTGTGGCTCGGGGTAGGGTGGAAAATCAAGCAATTTCTCTCTCACATTTTCTTTGCTCATCACTTGTAAGTCTCAGTAGCTGAACATGCCACCAAAGATGTTAAGTTCCACTACTCTCTTCGATTCACTGAATAACCTGGAGCAGCGAGGGTCGTGCAGTCTTTGATTCTCCATGTGTTTACGCTGTCACCCTTCACGGAGCGTAGACACGCAGGCCATTTTCCAGCGTCAGAGTTATTTATGAGCGGGATGTGTCAGGCATATTGAGTTTCGGGGCGGACGGGAGGCGTGCAGTGGAGAGGAGGTGATATCTCTGACAAAACCTGCTGGTGAGTCAAACAGCCCACGGGTGTGTCCCACTGTCACAGGCCACTTCCTCCTCCGCGGCGTATCGCTATCGTGGCTCCAGCCCTCACTCACCCGTTCTTTTGAAACATGTCTGATTTTGGAGTCTGCGGTCTGACGGCGCTATGTCTCCACTACGGCTGAGGAACTCCCACACCGCATTAACTGAAAATCCCCATCTCGGTCTCCCTGTGTATAGAGTTACAGCACACCCTGGATACCGTGGGAGTTGACGAGAGGTTCCTTGAGGTTTATGTGCATCAATAAAATACATCTTATGTTGCACCAGATATTTACATATTTTACATTGTCCTTTACATTAGACACACACCTATTTTTATATCTTTTATTTATATGTATTTTTTAAGCATAAAAATGATAAGTTAGCCTTTCCTCTCATGTCTATCACTGTGCAATACATGAAAAAAAGAACAAAAACAAACAAAACAAAACCTGTCTCTCTGTGTGTCCAGTATACCCACAGGATTTTTTTTCTCCATTTATTGAAAAATAACAGTATATTCAACATTAAACTATTTTAAAATAAAGCAGCCTTGACTAGAAACACAACCTGAGCTCAGCACTGATCTGATATGCAGTCAACAGGCCACAGTGATGAGCTGCCAACCCCCTGCATGGCAAGCCAGTCCTCTGCCACAAATGAGATTCTGCCCAGAGGCAAATCACCATCACAGCAGTGGCCGTGCCACCAATTCACATAAACATGGACAGCCTGGGTACAGGGCAGAGCACGGTCACAGACGCCCGAAGAAGAAGCAGGCTACCCTCCGACAGACAGGAAGAGCGCATGACATGTAGACTTTACGCTGATAAAGAGGATACATCTCACGCAAGCACTGGCCCGTGATTGAGAGGATGAGCTGGAAGGGACACGATGTTCAGGATCTTTTGAGCCAACCTCTCTGACAAGGCCAACATCTCATGCTTGGAAATTTGTTCTGAGTTTAAAACATTTGCAGTGAAATGCTGACTTGAGTCATAGAGGGAAGAATATACATAGGTCATATTCAGAGATGACATAATGTTTTTTCCTGAAACAGACTTTACTTTATTTCAAAAGGAGTGTAGAACTCCTTCTGAACCAGTTGCTCTTTGAACATGTGCTGGTCAAAACAGCTGGTAAAACAGTTGGTATTTGACAAGGTTCAAATTAATTTCAGAGCCGTTATTGTTTGAACTAGAATAGATTTCTTAACCACATGATGAGACAGGCTGTGCCAGACAATCTAATAATGAAAATCAACCTCAAGCTAATTCACTTCTTTCATACTGACAGCCATCTGTGATGAAACGTAGCCTAAATGGCAGCTAGAGCCATTATTTTTTTATTAAAGTAAATGTCAGTTTGATTTTGGTCATGCAGTAAAGGCAATGCCGAGATGTATCTTTTTACTTCTCCACCGACTTCATATAATACAACATACCGTGATAATTGAAAAATTAAAAAACGGTAGCCGTTTTACCTTCTATGTTCAACTTCAGCCCAAATTGTGCGATTTGTGTGTTTGTGAAGGGCTCGTGTAGGACCACCATGAAGTCATTAAAGTTAAGGGATGTTTTTGAGTTTTAGGTATAGGCTAGAAATTTAATGTTTATTTTTGCCTCGAAAGTTGCACTGGGTGTCTAATGAGAATTGCGAATCACAAAATCCCATCGCATCTTATCAGCGACAGTGCAAACGAGGCGATGGCTGTAAAAGGCATTGCTGAATGAAGGGACAGTCAGTGCGGGCACATGATGGCAGCACTCCGATCCTATCCGATTCTCTCCATTGGGTCTCCATGGGGGGTTAACTGCTCTATCTCAAAGCACATGGAAGTGACAAATCTAGATCAGTTCAAATCAAATGCGGAATGTTTACATCTGCTACCGTTGTACAGTAAATACGTTGTGAAATGAAACAAAACCGTTGATTATACAGTAAATACGTTGTGAAATGAAACAAAAACACACCACAGTTAAAGTTGTATTAGTACTGATTGATTCACATCGATATGAATGGATTACATGACTAACAACGGGTGGAAAAGTAATATGAAAATATTTGTTCACTGAATTAGCGCGTTCTGTCCCAAACAGTTGCGTTCCAGTTTCTAAGTTTCAGTTTCGGTTTCAGTATTTCAACCTGAATGAGAGGGAGCACAAGAACTGAGCGTCTAGCAGCGATTATCATATCATAGACATATATGATGCATGTATATGTCTGTGGGCACGATCTCAAGCACGTGCAAAAGTTGTTGTTGTCCAATTTGAATCTAGATTCGAGAGACACATGCGCGACCAGTCCAATTCCCAGCGGAATCGAATCGTGTATCCAGGGGTTTACATCGGAGTCCAGTCGGACTCCAGTCGGACTCAAGTCGGACACAATGCATCTAGATTTGGGGAGACACGTGTCCAATCTCCAATTTAAATCGGACTGAAATCGGAAATTGGACACGTGTCCACACTGAGTGAGGGAGAACACGTAAGCGCTACAATGTAGCTATTCTTTGATGATCGCCATGCCATCACCTTTGTTCCAGCGTAGGCTATTATGTTTGCCGTCCATCCAAAATGCATGGTTTTCTATCAAGTGTCAGATCTTTCGTTATGTAGTTCTAAAATGCTCCAACGTGGTCACTAATCCTTGTACGGTTTGCCAGTTCCAAATAAAATAAAGTGCTCAATAAAAAAAACTTTATAAAAAGTCGACACTGCCCCATTTCGTCCCCCTGATGTCAAACACCTTCCAACGCCAATGAACTGGACTCTTCACTCTGCCTTCTCACATCACTTACGTTACTGGTTCAACTATGACTAACTTAAATCTGCTTCGAGCCTGTTACCTACTTCATGACCACCCATGAAGTGATTTTGACGTCTGTTGTTTTAGGACGAGTATTTCGTCTGTTTGGTTGGCCTTTTGGGCCTACAAATTTCTAGATGGATGATTTCTAAATAATTCAGACAGCGAAGACTTAATAAATTTGCCTATGTTGTAGGCCTATACTTAATCCGTGGGGAATATACCAGAGTATGACGTCGGTTTTCTTCAAGATAAGAACGTGGATAGTCATCTCATCAGTAATTTAAATAGGTAAATTGTCTTTGGTCCAATTAACTCGTGGCCCTACCAGTCTACATTCCATTATCCGGAATGTGAACCAGTTTCGTCCATGGCAGCCTACATGTTGAGGTGTTTCGCTGTTGGCAACACAGTAGGCCTATGGCAACTCAGTATGACATTAGACTATTAAGGGGATGTTTTTAACCAGTACCCAGTTGAAACGTGAGACTCCACGAGATGCACATAGCCTTCCTTAAAGCTGTACTGCTGATGTCAGGCAGTTTATGTTCTCGTGTGATTAACAAATGGCTTAAATAATCGTTGATTACACACCGTGGGAGAAACGACACACCATCAAACAGGGTTGAGCCATACGACGCTTTCAGAGTACTAAAATGGAGACTGCTGCTCTGCACACGCCTCCCTCCTGCTCCTCTTCGCAGCTGTGGCCACGTCTGCTGAGAATCTCCAAACGTTGGGTCTCGGGGGCAGGTGGAGTCTGGAGCTCTGTAACTCATTATTATCCTCTCAGTAGACGGAGCACTATACACGTGAAGGCTTTGCGACAGTGAGAAACATGCAACCGACCTATACTATATCACTGGAGAGAGGCTGAGCTCAGATGTGAACACATAAATAAGGAGAGAAGATTATGAGAATCATTGATTACTTGTGCTTGTGTAGATCGCTGCGCCGTTGCGGAGCTTATAGGCCCAATCTTGGCCTCGGCATCTGTATACATGTATTCCTAGTATTTCGAATATAAACAGTATTTTGATATCTGTAGTGTAGTGCTGTGTTCCCCCTGTTGATCACTGGGGGTATTCATGACTACCACACGTAGGCCCACATGAAATATGGTTTCTTTGCTTTCTGCTGTGAGCCCACTCAAGTTATGTGAAGATGCAGTAGTTCACCCATTTCAATGCAAAGACCATTCAACATGGAACGATACCAGTTGTAGAACATTAATGTTGCATGTCATCACACAAACATCTTATAGTTAGATGCATAAAATACAAATGTATAAATATACTCACAAAACGGAACATGTGCCTTGTGGTGTAACTTAGTTTTATTTTAATTCCACAAATTTTTCAAAAAAATTACAAAATACTCAAATGGAGAGAACACAGGACTCACAATTTGTCTTAATTATTTCTACTTTTTGTTTACATTGTGTCATCCCATGGCGACTACTAATATGTACAATAAGCTTCAAGATACCAGTATATATATAAATCTTAGCAGTCAGAATTTACATTCTGCTATTGCCGCTTTTAAAACGAGAAGCTAAACCGTTGACAACACTTAACATCAAAGGTTTGAGACACAAAAGAGAGGAACAGAGGGGTGGGGGGATTGCTGGTAAAAATAAAGCAAAGGGGAGAGAAATCAAATGCTCAGTACACCGTACAGACAGAGACAGGTCAATGGCAGAGTTTTTCATTCTCATAAAAAGCCCAGTGTGGATTCAGACCCACATTGAGGGGGAAAAACAGGTCAAAAAAAGCTGCACCTTTTGAAATAAAACTCAGCTGGTGTCACTCCAAAGAGCATGCCTGCTAAATACTACCCACTGCCAACAACAGGGACCATGAGTAGCCCAATGAGGTGAGTGCTAGACCAGTTCAGAGATCTCAGAGCTTAGACTCCGAGTGCAAGATGCAGATATATATATAACCTGGGGAAGATGTAAGTGGACAAAGGGATAATGAGCTTGAGGTGACATGGTAGAAATGACCGTGTAAATACTGCATGTAACAGTCAAACAGTGGCGAGTACATAACCGACCCCCCCTTAGACCCCCCAGCCATGACTGCGAGGAGGTGCTGGGCAGGGGAGCCGTGTACTATTAGACACAGCAGTTGTAAAGGAATGTACAGGTCCTGGACTGGGAGCATGTATTTCTCCTCTACTGTAAACACATGCACTTTTTGTCTTGCCATCTTCTCACACACACACACACACACACACACACACACACACACATACACACACACTCTGGTCCAACCACTTAACCCTCTGGAACTTGCCTTGGCGGCATCACAGTGAGTATGGTACCTTGAGTTGTTACAGTGAAGCTGGAGGTTAAGTGAGGGAGGAGCCCTGGGTTTTAAGCAGGGGAAGGACAGCATCGTGGGATACGTAGGCAGGGTGGGAGCACTGTGCTGCAATGGTTTATATGAAGCACCCATTGGTGAGTCTTAAAACTGAAGCATTAAAAAACACTCCTCAAAGAGCTGAAGTAGAGATGCCAATAGGGCCGTTTTAGCGCTACTGCATGTTTGTGCAAGGTACTGACATGATTCAGGTAATAAAGGAACTGGAACTAGTGTGAAACTAAGGCCATTTTTAAAATGGCATATTCCACATTTGTTTCTGATTTGCAACAGGGCCAATTGGTTATGAAAATGCCAAAATGAGTGCTTATAAATTTAGTGCAATTTTCTAGGTTTTTCAGAGTTATGTGAGTACGCGCGCTCATGTCTTGTGATTGGGTACACTCCTTAAAGACCCAATTAAGACACGGCTCATCCCCCTCCTCTTCGTGTGTCTCAAATCTTCAACTCGACGTCTGTCGAGTTCAAACATTAAAAGGGAGCATAGGTAAACAGTCCCGTTTGTGTTGATAATAATGTTGGTTTTTCTTTTTTTTTAATTCGTTTTGCGGCTGGCTCTCAAAAGAAATGACATCGGACTGAACGTGAAGCATATGGTGGATCCATGTGAGGTACTGCTGTACCGGCAAACTCTTGTTTTGTATGGTCCATGCCTCTCTCTCATGACTGTTAACAAACCCAAACAGAGCCATCTCGCTCCCCTCTGAAACAAGGGATAATGCTTCAGAGCTATTATACTGGAAGGGTCTAACAACTTGGTTAGGAATCCACACCTAATAATAATAATAATAATTATAATAATAATAATTATATGTATATATACTATTTACAGACTCGAAAAAAACGCCATGCTGTAGCTTTTTTCCTCTTAAAATTATGAAAACGTTCTACAATGTATTAAAATAAACATTGAATTTTAAGATAGCACTTTTTTTCAGATATAATGGCCCGTCAGTTTGTCTTCCTTGTTTTGTCTCTTTTTTCTCCGCTCGTTCGTCATAAGCACAGTGACAAAAGTGTCTTGTTCTCTAGCACCTACGAAAAAAACAGGTCAGGGAAGCTTCTCGGAGTTGGATGTCATGCAGGAAAGTCACAATCAGTCTTGAGGACGTTGTCACTACTTGAACGCTATATACCAAAGTCTCAGTTCCTTTCTCCAATTGGGGAAAAAAAACAAAGAATGAAACGTCCATAACAGCAAAGGAAACCGGCAACCATCGGTGTCTGCTCTTTTCCTTTTTTCTTTCTTTGTCTTAAAATAAGATTAAAAAAACGGTCCAAGGACACCGTAGAGTTCCTCTCCATGACTGTGTTCGGTCACAACTTCCTGTGTCCTGATGACCTCTCGTCTCCTCGCATCTCCCTCAGGTGGTTACAACTGCTTGTCACTTTCCTTCTTCAGCCGACTGAAACACAAGCCAAACACAACATATTAAGACAAATTAAGACACACTTAAATGGTGATTGAACGGCAAAAAACGAAAGCAACATATTCCCTAGGTCAGTCGTTCTCAAAGTGTGGTCCGCGACGGCCAAAAGCAAATTGTTGCGACATTTCTAACGTACAACTCAGAACGAAGAGAACACAGCCAGTAGCCTATTCTAATAAAGTGTTGCCTAATCTATTAAAAAAGGTAATGGATTGGTGGCTTAAGACAGGGACTATGAAAAGAAAATTAAATGAGAAAGCCTCTGACACAGACAAGGAGAAGGTGCGCTGACGAGATGGTTCAGCCTTATTGGGCATTATCTCGCCGCGGAGCTGCAAGATGATCACTATATTCTGTGTTGTGTGACGTTGGATAATGACAGCTCTTAATTCCGAAATGATGTCTACTAGGAGGCATGTATTATTTCCAGTGGGCTAGCCTACTGTTGGTACTGAATTACTGCGGTCGGTATGCGCATCGTTGTGTTTTGTGATACATTGGCCTGTCTGAGTGTGTGATGGAGTATGAGGCTGTGAGCGAACTATAGTTTGTAAAATAACCAAGTCACGCATGGAGCAGGGTTCCAGATGCTTTGCCTTGCGCATTGTCATATCTATAACCAGCCTGCCGGTATGTAAAAAAAGGAGAGCCCACCCGCGAAATTCATGTGCCGCTAACAATTGTCTGGCGCCAGGTCTGTGTAGGGATGTTGTTCCGGGGATTTTCTATTTAGTTTGAAGGTCCGCAAGTTTTTTTTTATTGGCTAAGTGGTCCTTGGTCTAAAAAAGTTTGAGAAACACTGCCCTAGGTGAATTCACATAGGCAAACTGAAATTGAAGCAAGCTCAAGCCCAAACTGAAATACGAAATTGCTAATTTAAGGCTGCAACTATACTAATAATGCATACATAGTTCCTTTTCTACTTCTGATCCTACTGCTCATGTTGCTAGCCCTAACTACTTGTTGCCCAAGTTTCCCCCTCCACTGACCTGTAGTAGTCCTCCTGGCCGGGCAGTGGGTGTCCGTGCATGTGTGGGTGCCCGTGCAGCCACTGCTGCTCCATGGCCAGCCTCTGGAGCTCTGCCGACTGGGCGTGCATGGCCTGAAGCTGGTGCGCGGCTGACATGTGGGGAGGCAGACCCCCTTGCAGCTCCCGGCCTGGGTATGGAGTACCTGCAGGGACACACAGAGCAGAGGTGTGAGTCTCAGTCAGGAGCGTAACACTGAAGTGTAAGACCACGGCTGGTATTTATCAAGTGGTAGAACACGTTGTTACGGTTGCCTTACCAAACACTGGATGTCGCAGCATCTCGTGCTCGTGGGGCTGGCCCAGCAGGGCGTTGGGGATGGCTCCATGCGGGTAGGGGAAGCGAGCCAGGTGCGGTCCACCGGCGAGCGGGTCAACTAACGGGTGGGCCCCAGAACCTGGGGGACACACAAGACATTCACCACCACCTTCGCCGTGTCAGCATCGTTTGGTCAAAGAACATGGGGTATTACAACACAGTACACAAACTCACCACAGCATGCACTTTAAACACACTGTGGAAAGTCACATGCCAGTGTGCGAATCAAGCCGCAAAAGCCATCAAGCAAATGATTTAACAAATCACAAAAAGCGTAGCAAGCGTGCTAACTGACTTGCTGCTTGAGACACTAAGAGTGCGTTCGAAACAGGCTTAAATGCTGTCTAACTGGGTATCTAACTGGACAGCGGGGCATCGAGTGTCATTTAAAACGATTGTTTCCGCTTTTCCTGTTTAGTAAGATAACTTTCCCTGTAACGGTCGTTTTTGAAGGCAGCATCCATATGAATGCGCATTATCCATAAATCTGTGTGGCAGCTCCCTCCGGCAACTTCAAATTGTATTTAGTCTACATTAGCTAGCCTAATGTTTTTGCAGTGTGCAAACGTCAGACGTCACCATAAATGCTATCCTAAAAGGTCGTTCGAAACCAACAGTTTTAAGAATATGCCTTCTCAAATTCATGTCTTGATAGACACCTGTCTATTACAGCAATGAGGCAGCTACCTCCTGTATCAAACGCACTCTAAATGTCTACAATGGCCTGCGTGTTAATACACACACTAAAAAAACATCAGCAGTCATCAGCAAAAAATAATCAGTCTTTGTCAAAGCTAAAGGGAAGCGTCTCACATAAAATCTCGCGAGCGGAGCGGTTGGCGTGTCTGGGCGGCGGTGCCATGCGTGGGGGTGGGCTTTGGCCGGCGGTCGGAGGGTTTCCCTCACCTTGGTTCAGAGGGTCCTGCTGGTGCAGGTGTAGGTGCGAGTGGATGTGCGAGTGCTGATGGTGGTGTGGCGTGACGTTGAACATCTGCAGCCGGGCGATGGGGTCGTTGGCGGCCACCGAGGCCATGCGCTCGGCTGCCAGCCGCTCAGCCGCCAGCCGCTCTGGGTAGCTCATGTCAGGTCTCAGCTGTGGGCCAGCCAGCGCTAGCCGCTCACGCTCCAGCGGGTTGAGACCCGGGTGGAAGGCGAAGTGGTGCGGGCCGGCCATGTGCGGCAGTGAGATGGCGCCGTGCCGGGCAAAGTGCTCCATGGGGTTGGCCGAGGGGTGTAGGCCGTCCATCTCGGGCGGCTTCACCTCGAAGCCGGGCTTCATGCGCTCCCGCATCTCCCGCTCGCGGAGCTCACGCTCCCGCATCTCGCGTTCGCGCATCTCTCGTTCCCGCATACCCGGATCTGCATTGTACAGGCCCGGCATGTGGTAGGCCAGCAGCGGGTCGTTGGGGTTGAGCGACATGAAGAAGGGGTGGTTGCGGTTGGTGGGCGACATAACGTGCGGCCGCGCGTACTCGCTGAGCGTGCGCAGCGCCGGCGTGTCGGGCCCGATGTAGGGCGGCACGGCGGCAATGGTGGTTTGCTGGCCGTCGAAGGACTGACGCATGTGGGCGTGATTCTGCATCTGCTGCTCCATCCGACTTTCGTGAGAGCTGGAGGCTTTCTGTGTGGGGGGGAGAAGAGAAGCGAATGCCAATAATGAGCCATATGCTTATAAAACAGACCCCACTGACAGATTTGAGTTCCAACGACTCGGGTGAACACAGACGGCTCTAGTTCCAAGCAGAGTCTCCTATTTTTACAGGATCATCTCTTGGGCCCTAATCTAACAGATCTAATCTGGCTAATCAGATCCTGCTCAGCTATTTGATTAGCTGAATTAGGTGCTCTTGAGTGCGGGCTGGCTGGAGCAGAGACATGCACAACACGAGCCTCTTCTCCCGCACTTTCACTCACCACTCCAGTTCCCCTTTGCCTACTCTTTTCCATGATCAAAAAGAAGAAGAGCCCCAGACTTACCGCAGCCCTATCAGCCTCCTTCTCTCGCTCGCGTTCCCTCTCTCGCTCCTTCTCCCGCTCCCGCTCTTTGTCCTTCTCCTCGCGGGCCTTCTGCTCGGCCTCCCTCTTGGCCCTCTCCACGGCCTCCTCTCGCTTCTTCGCCAGCTTTGACGAGGCCTGCGGAGTGAAGTAGAAGTCCGTTCTGGCACAGGTGTTGTAGCCCCGGTCCAAATGTTTATAGAACCTGAAAAAACAGAACCAAATGTTAAGACATTTCTAACAGACACACACGATCACCGTAAACATGGCATATACAGAGGGGAGGGGGGCGATGAATTCCCCAGGGCAATATAGCTAAAAAAATGCTTATATAGTTTTAGGTAAACGTGACACAGATCATTTCAATTTGGAATACGACATTCCCTGAAAGCCCCCAGGAGTGCAAAGCCAAATTAAAAAGCAAGGAAGGCCCCCGACTACGAAAAACAACACACCCACTCAAGGGAATGGATAGCACAAATTTGTGTGTGTGGAGGAAGAAACCATTACCCAACGAAAAAAATAAATAACCTCTGACATGTTTGCTTATTATACCTGAGGCATGGGCACTCAGCGGTGTGTGTGTGTGAGAATGAGGGGTGGTAATGAGATACAGGGTGCATTAACAGGGGCTCATTGCTATGCATTGACAGCACTGGGGTGACGGCACTTAAGAGACAATGGCCGCCACACACCTAACAAGACAAGGGGCTGTGATGGAGTCGTTTGCTGGAGCAAACGTGGCCATTAATCTCTCCCGTGTCAGCGCTTGCTGACTGCAGCACCGCAGCGGGGCTTTGTGATAAGGCTAATCCCCCACTCCCCCCTACCCTGACCACCTGCATGGGGAATGACTGAGGCTGAAGACATTAAAGGACAGAATTATTTGTATGAAGCTGCTTGAATGCGTTTGGGAAGGCGTCCATCGCTGTGTGTGAAAGACGGAGCACCATGACTGGGTGGCAAGAGACATCAAAGACTTTAGCTTAGCTACATGTCAGTCAGGCAAATTTACAGAAACAGCAATCAAATATATGTATGTGCATCTCTCAACTGATATTTTCATATTTCAAATGTATATTTCTCAACTATATTTAAAGGGTATGCCTTTGCAGATATATTTCGTTAGAGGTTAAGATCAGATGGTTAGTCTGTGTGTGGTTGTGTGTGTATGCGCGGGCCTCACCTTGCAGACTGGCTGGCGTGGCTGGGAGTGTTGACTATGGTGGGCTCCGGCGAGGGGCTCCTCTGGGGCGGCGGGGGGCTCTCGGGCTCTTCCATCGGCTCATCCATGGGCTCCTCCTTGATTTGCATGGCGGGCATCGGCACCGATGAGGGTCCCGGCAAGCTGGTGCTGACCGAGGCGGGCAGCGGCATGGAAATGGATGAGGCCACAGGCGGCAGGCCAGGCATGGAGCCAGAGGAGGAGGAGGGCAGCGGCGCTGTGGAAGGGGGCAGCACAGCCGAGCCCCCAGGGATGAAGGGGTGGGTGGGGAAGGGTCCCTGGGAAGGCAGCCCGTGCGAGGAGGCGGCGGCGGACGGAGGGAGAGGGGGCGGTAGCGGAGGCCCGTGGCCGGCCGAGGCGGGCAGGATCTGGGACTGGGTGAGCACGGGTGGCTGTGCTGGCGGGGGTTGTAGCTGCTGGCTCTGGGGCATGAGCTGCAGCGGAGGCGGGTGCGCTGAAGGCGGGTGGTGGCTGGAGAGCGAGCTGAGAGGCTTGAGTGCTGGCGGTGGGGGCAGGTTGGAGGGCATCTGGGGGAAGGGTGGCGCGGCCAGGTGGGGCGCGTGCTTGTGCGAGGGAGCGCTGGGTAGCTGCGGGATAGGCGTGGTGGGCGGCGGCTTGATGTGGGGCATGGAGATGGGCGCCGGGGGCAGCGGTTGCTCGCGGGGCGGCTGGAGGGCTCCCTGCGAGGGCGGCTGGGGCTGAGAGGTGGGGGGCATGTGGGTAGGAGGCTGCTGCTCCCTCTCTCTGTCTCTGTCTCTTTCTCTGTCTCTTTCTCTTTCTCTGTCTCTTTCTCTTTCTCTGTCTCTTTCTCTCTCTCTGTCTCTTTCTCTTTCTCTGTCTCTCTCCCTCTCTCGGTCTCGATCCCTCTCTCTCTCCCTCTCTCGCTGCTGTTGGGACAGACCGGAGGATTGAGGCTGGCCTGGATGGGCCGAGGGGGGCCCCTGAGCTTGTGAGAGTGGGAAGGGCTGGGGGGGCATGGCGTGTGCTGGGTGCCCATGAGGGGGCAGGTGGGGCGGGCCAGCCTGCAGCGGGTGGGCCATGGGGGGCAGAGGGCCGTGATTGGGTGGTGGCGGAGGCGGTGCCAGTGCCTGAGAGGCCGTCTGAGAGGACAAGGGCGCCTGAGGCAGACTCTGAGGCAGGGGCGAGTGAGGTGAGGGCAGCCGCTGCGGGTGGAGCGAAGACCCGGACTGGATGAGCGAGAGTGGGCCTGTCGGAGGCATGGGAGGCTGGGGGGGCATGGGCAGCGCCGGCCCGGCAGGTGAGACCTGCAGAGGTAAGGCAGGGGGCGCCACTGACGTGGGGGGGTTGGAGGTGGCTGTCGCGGCCGTTGAGGAGGACGAGGAGGAAGATGCAGAAGGGTTGGGGGCGGTGGGCAGCGCGCCTGTCTGGCACTGGATGACAGGCGGGTGCTGGGCCTGCAGGTGCTGCTGGGCTGACGAGTCCGAGTCACTCTCGTTGTCACGCGGGCTGGGGATGCTGGGTGACGAACTGCGGTTGTCTTGGTCGATGTCCTTGGGGTCGCTGCTGCCCTCGTCGTTCACGCTGCGTCCGTCCGAGCTCTCGCCCTCGCCCTCTCCTTCACAATCCGACGGCGAGTCTGACCGACCCAGTTCCTGGAGGGGAAAGGCAGAGGAGACTACGGTCAGCAACTCGTCATCCATGAGAAACACGTATGACGCACAACTACACACATTACACCAACAACCTAAGCTAAGCCTGATCTTTGAAAATAAGTGCCTGCCATAACCTGCCTGTCTGTGAACAAACCTAAAATTAAATTGAGCTTAATCCCACGCTGAACACGATTTGTAACGTATACAGAAGCAGGCAATTACGATTACCCAGGAGGGTGAAACTGATACAAAATGAAATCATAATTCCACCACTCGGGAAGTAAAAGCACCTCAGTAGAGAGTGAGTGTATTCTCATAGTGTAGTGCAGACCAGGTGTCCGTGTGGTCTGAGCGTGGAGACCCACCTGAGTCTTCGACTTCTTGGCGCCGGTCCTCTCTGACTCCTCGGTGTCTGAGGCGCCCTTCTCTCTCTGGCGTTTGGCACTCTTCATGGGTGACGGAGCCTCCTCCTTGATTTTCTGCTTAGGGGGAGAGAGGAACATTTGTCTCATTCTGAGGCTTGCAGCCAGTGCAATAAATGTGCAACTAAGCATGTCTGGAGAGATTAAGTGCAACAATGGCGTTTAACAATCTGAAAACATCCCAATGATTTTTTTGAAGAACTGACTTGTAGCTAATTGACGATTAGCATTTTCACTGACTCTCTATCAACGGGGATGGGTAAGAGAGAAAGTCAGTCACTGGTGTTCAGTGTGTGTGTGTGTGTGTGTGTGTACCTTGGTGGGTTTCTTCATGGAGTCGGTCTTGCTGTCTGTGCTGGAGGTGCTGGCTGCACTGGGTGAGGTACGTCCGCTGGGGGAGGTACGTTCGCTGGAGCGCAGGTCCTCGGTGGTGGGGGAGGCTCTGCCATCAGGACTGGTTGTCTGCTTCTTGCGGCCACTTCGTAGCGTCGACATCTGGGAGGAGAGAGCAGAAGGGGTCAGGCTTCACCCGCTGCCTTACACAACACTGTTTGAATCTTTTCCTCAAGGGGACGACAGCTTACCAATAACTACAGCATTTCATTCACAAACAGACCACTACATACCACAGCATGGTAATAACATATCTGCCTGGAGAGTCTGCTCAGTCTAGTGCTCATCATTCTGTGTGTGTGTGTGGGTGCTTACCGAGCCTCGGTTGCGTCGGGTCCTCATGCTATGCTTGCCGCTGAGCCCATCCTCTTCCTCTTTGACGGGTTTGAACATGAACGGCGGTGGATCCACAGGCTTTTCGATGGGCGGCAGCTCGCCGTACTTCTTGAAGTGGATTCGGCAGGGGGTGCACAGCAAGATGTTCTCCCGGCCCCCGTGGTGCCAGTCTTTAGAGGCTAAAGGAGGGTGAAGATACAGGTCACTGGTTAGCACACCGTAACATCGCCGCCGGAACAGTCAAGCCCTATCACTGCTACTGCCACCTCTGACAGTCGCTATGAGCACAAAGATCTTCTCCATCACCACTGCAGTCATCCACATCTGACTCGAAAGCCAAGAGTGCATCGACACTAAATAATGCAGCCGGCTGTGAGGTGGCGCCAGTAAGGGATGCGCACACACACACACACACACACACCAGATGGGAGGACGGCACAGGGTGCCAAGGCACACCACTACCTATCAGGGGGGTTTAATGAGGTAAAAAGCGGGGCGCACGAATGTCAGGTTGGGTGCTTCGTCTGATGAATCGAATGCTCACTGACAATCTCGCTGACATCCATCTGTCAAGGCACGACTGGGCGTGTGGCTCGGGCCCTGCGAGCGGCGCTAAATTACGCTCCTGCTGGGTGGGATTATTAACCCCGAGACGAGGGGGCCCCACGGAGCAGCTGATTGGATGACTGGGCAGCAGAGCTGGAGCTTAGGGTGAGCTTGACAGGTACCTCTGATAATGATGTCAGATGAGTAAACTCATTCTGGAAGCCATATCAGTGTGGGCTCGTATGAGTGGAGGCTCGTTTCCTTCATCAAACTGAACTAGTTGATTTATGCCGATAGTGCTGAACGTTTTCCACAATAAGTGTTGTGAAATACGCAATTTGAAGGGAGAGATATTGATTGTGTGTCTTCATAAGCACCACAGTGAGTCACTCTGTGGGTGGGCCATTCCAAATCTTTGTAAAGGCTGAGTTTTGGAGAGGATGTGTAACCTTTCCACAGAGTGATATAGCGATAATTAACGGCTCGGGAGTAATAGTGTGTGGTTGCGATACCCAGTGGTGATTCAGGTGCTAAAATATGTATGAGGAGTAGAGAGCTGTCTTGGGAAAGATGGTTTTCAAACTGTAATTGTAGAAGTGACCATCACATGCCCTGTCGTGAGAAGGAGTATTCTTTACATCCTACTGTTATGAGGCATACTTGATTGGTCTTACACGGTTTTAACAAAGAGAAACACTGTTTTACTCATTTTCTGGAGGAGGGTTTAATATGACCGTGAGTGTTTCATGTGACTCAGAGTTCTGTAGGAGGAGAAAGTAGAATGTGGCTGTTAAGGTGTTGTGGAGGAGAGGACATCATGTGACTTACTGGTGCTGAAACAGTGACGACAGGCGTAACCCTTCAGCTCCTGCTCACTGTCCTCGCTGTCAAAGTCATCCTCGCTGGCTGAGCTCAAGTCCACTGCACCGCATGAAATGAGATGTCCGTTAGCACACACAAACACAAACAACACGGATCAACGCAAGCATCAACATCTGTATGGCCCTCTCAAACTTACGCACACACACACACACACACACACACACACACACACACACAGACACACACACACTACAACATTACATTTGCAGCACTAATAGTGATCTAAAAGGTGTGACAAGCAACAATTTCCTGAATGAGAGAAACATAACCACAAAAATGTGGTTGGCAGGAATTTGGAGCCCCAAGGGCAGCGCCTGCCATCTATGGTCTTTCACAGGTTGGCAATTATGCCAAAGAGGCAGCTTGCACTCTGCATTTCTGGTGAAACCTACTGTGGCTTTAACGGTGCAAATGCTGCCTATTGTGGATTTTAAGGCTTAACGGTAGAGTACTCCCCGCCTGCCGTTCACACACCAGATGAAGCGCTCCGAGATCAAGATCACACATTTGTGCTTTGCTTGAAAATGTAAATTCATTTTTGGCAGCATTCTTTTTTGTCTTTTTTTTTCTTCTTCTGGGGGACGGGAGGCTTCTGGGACAACGTGCAAACGTGCGGATGATGGCACTTACGAAACTCGCTGGAGGGTGGGCGTGAGGGGGTGTTGACAGGCGTGGAGGCGGTGCGGGTCTTGATGCGGCGGAAGACGGGCTGTCTTCGGTGGCGGCGGTGGGCTCGCGAGCTGGCTGCCTCGGGCGTCTTCTTCCAGTAGTAGTAGAACGTGATCAGCTCGCCCTGTTCGGACAGAGAGAGAGAGAGAGACACACACACATGAATACTCAGGGTGTCCTGTAACGGGTACACTCAATCTCTGACAGACGTTTTACTGGAGGCAAAACATTCTTGGAGCATGAGCATTGCTACAGAATTGAAAACAGACACTAGACGGACACACACACACACTACTAGCTAGGACCCACAACAGGCACAGAACAGAGGAAAAAATGACATTTTAACAAACAAACTAGCTTTGGCAGGCACTATGCTTGTTTGGACAAACTGACTCTGCATACCCCAAATCAGCCCAAAATCAAATCAAATCATACGAAGACCACACACTGGATGTGAACATGGTCATTTAAGCTGCGTTGAAGCCCCAGTTGCCTCCTCCACTTGAAGCGTGAGATAATGGTTGCATGAGGAGAGGCAGGGACTGAGGCTGTGGTGTGAAAGTGTGTGTGTGTGTGTGTGTGTGTGTGTGTGTGTGTGTGTGTATGTATGTGTGGAGGCGGGCTTGAGTGGACACAGCCACCGCGCCTGACTCCATGCCAGGTTTTCCCGGCAGACCGGCTTGTTGTGCTGCAGCCGTGTCTGTCAGCAGATTAGGCGGAGCAGCTCAGTGAATGCTGGGGTATTAGGATCAGTGCAGCGGAGGCTGCCTGGGTGGCAGCCGCCTGAATGGGAACAAAGGAACATGTCGGGGAGAGCTTTGGCGCTACAAATAGGGAGTGAAATGGCTCCTGGCCCCCTTTTGCTGGAGGAGTCAATTGAACTTTAATCAAACATTCAGGGAGGGTAAGGGGGTTGGAGGGGGGGGGGGTGCATGCTCTTGCCAGTGAGCGGGGCGGATAAATCCAGAGTGCAGGGGAGAAAAAAAGAAAAAAAAGGGAAAAAAAGGAAAGGAAGAAAGGAGAGGAAAAAAGGAGAGGAAAAAGAGAGAACCAGCCCCAGCCGGGAAATCAATATGCTGCTAAAACATTCACACATGCAATCAGGGATCAGAGAGCCCTTCACTAAGGCGGCCTGTGCAAATTAACTGCCACGTTTTCCGGACACACACAAAATAATGTACACGACCCCGCCACCGCTAACATCCCCCCAGAGTGCTGAGGGACACAGACAGACAGCCATGGGAATGATGCACTTTCCCCAGGATCTTCAAGGTCCTCTCCCTACCCCTTTTTCCCTAACCATACATCATTCCACCTAATAACCATCCCGGCAACATTCATTTTACACCAACACTTTTTTTTCTCCCCCATTCAATCAACAGCATTCATTTTAGGCTATCAAATGTGTGTGGCCAGTCAATTGCGGGGTGCTTTTAGCATGCGTTAATGTTTCAGGCTTTATAGAGCTGCTTGATGAGGAGGACGGTCATAAGGCCTGACAGGGTCTGTTAAACTCGTGCTGAATGGGGCTGGGCTGTCTTTAATGTGTATTGATTGCTTTCCCTCTCTGCTTCAGCGGCTCTACTTGACATAAATTGGTCATTAAAGCGTCGCTCAGCCCTGCACGTTAACGGCTCAGCAGAAAAATACTTTTATTAACGCCAGCCCAGGTTTTTTTCTTCCTGTTGTCATTTGTTTTGGTAAGAGTGGAGGAGAGAGATAGGCCTAACCTGTCAGAACAAACATGGAATTGATTTTAATTTTTACATTTACAAATACATTTTAGAATATCACTATCCCCTTATCTTATTGAAGGAACATGCTAAATGTAATAATTACATAACGGATATGTACCTTTTACATCTCCCCCACTGAAAGCCTCATAATAAACACCCTGGGCTTGAAAGTGGCCTATTTAGGTGTCCAGCTGTGAGGAGTGAGAAGAGCCAGAGAGAGAGAGAGAGAGAGAGAGAGCGCTGCTCTTATCAGGGCTGACCGCGGGCAGAGCTGAGCCCTGGAGTGCAGTCCCTGCTGTGTTTGCTCCGGGTAAACATGGCACCAGCCCTGTCCGCCTGCCTGCGCCTTTCTTAAAGGCTTTTCACTCCCCCCTCTCTTCACCAGCGCTCATAGCAGAGAGGTACAGGATAATTCCTTGTCGGAGAGTGGCCCGATTGTCTGGCACAGAAAGCCCGACATTGAGGGGCTTTGTGTTATTACAATTAAATCCACTTCCTCCTTCTCTAGCGATCACTCACCACCACTCCCCAGATGACGAAAATCTGAACATCCCCTTAAACGGCTATCAGGAGTCTATTTTGCGAGCCGTGCCACAATACACAGAGATGTGCTACAAAGAGCGACTCTGTGGGTCTTGAAGGTGCTTTCCCGTGGCCATGAAAACACTGCGAGTCCCATTTGGAGCCTATTGGCTGGAAAACACTGGCAGCTCAGTGCTAAAGACCCGAGAAGACTTCCTCTGGAGCACATCTGGATTTATGAAATAGTTTCCACATGCGGCTGAGTCAGAGCCTGCTGCACACTCATCTCAAGTATGGGATTTTGTGTGTGTGTGTGTGGTGGGGGGAGTGGGAGAGAGATGAAAGGTGGTCGAGCACACTTTGGCCATTGAGCGTGCCAGCTGACCTGGCCCAAGACGGATGAAATATCAATTATCACAATTACATCAATTACCAGTGGGTGGTTTGGGCCGCTCCGCCCTGACGACAACAGCAAAAACAAGGCTAATAAATGAGGTTGCCTCGCCGAAGGACACCACCCTATTCCTCAACATGGCACGAGGCTCCCTTCGCTACCTTACCCTCCCGCTCTGAATATTACAACCAGCATACCTTTGCCAGCTAGCAAAACAATGAGGTGGCCAGGAGGACACCATCCCCTGGTAGCCCTTAATAAAATAACAGAAGGGATTTTCTTTGAGCTATGCTAGTGCTGGGAGATGCTTAGTGCAAGATCAGATTAATCACTTATGTGATGAAGTTGAGGAACAGCAACATAGCAGCAGGGGAAGGATTGGAGGGTTTTTCTTTCCTCAGGGGTAGGCATAGTCTCTTTCAGCCAGAGCCAGGCTGAGAGGGCTGGGAGGCTGAATGGCAGGGAGGGGGTGGTGGTGGTGGTGGTGGCAGGAGCAGGGCGCAGGTGCTTTGCCCAGGGACAGCCGGCTTCCCGGGGTGAAATCTAATTGAAGCGTGCAGATCAGAGGAGGCCAGTGAAGGGCTGCACGGCTGCGCTGGCTTTGGCTCTGCGGCTCGTTTTTAATGACTGCTCCCCGTGCCACATGCGTCTCTCCAGAGCCACCAAGGGCCTCACGGACACCAGGGTCATGAACCACCCTTGCATAAAACCGCGCCGCCGCCTCCTGCAGGAAAGGTCACAGCGGGCCTGTTTGCTCGTTTGTTGGGATTCAGATACTGCTTCATTCTTGGGAGAGGGGACGGAAAAATAAAGATCTCTGAAAGTTCAAGTGCACGGGCGAGCCGTTGGAGGAGAGAGAGAGAGACAGCAGGGAAGCAATCACGGCGACGGAGTTGCAGTACATGGCCATTGAAAAGTAATTTAGTCCAGAACCTATCAAAACAAGTGTCAAGGTCTTGAGAGATGATGAGCACACACAAACACACACGGATACACACACAGATACACATATAGAAAGTGCAAATATCATGTCTATTAAGAGTTGGCAGTTCTGTACAGTCTTGTGTGTGTGTGTGTGTGTGTGTGTGTGTGTGTGTGTGCACAGAGGAGTGTGAGTGTGGATGAGGAGCCAGATGAAATGTTTTCAGGGGGATCATCTGTGGTGATGACAAATTTCCGCAGGCGAAGACTGACTGCCGGAGACCTACAGAAAATCCCCTTTCAAGCCTTGCACGGGGAAGATGGGAGAGGCAATATGATTTGAGCAAAAGCGTGAAGAGGTGGTGTTAAGCTGCAGCACATTCTCTCATGTGCGCCCTCCTTGATCGCTCTTCCTCTCTCTCTCTCTCTCTCTCTTTCCATCTTTCTTCTTCCCTGCACGCCCCACCTCCCCACCCTTTCTGGCTTTCAAGCCTTTTCTGGCCTGGCTTTGTGCAGCCTTTTCTCTCTCTGTCTCTCTCTCCCCACCCCTCTATCTCACTGCCATGTCGGTGTAGCCGGAGATGTACAAAAGCAGCGGCGGTGGCGGCGGCGGTCGTTAGTCTTGTGTGAGGAGGCGTCCTGCTGAAGGCTGGGGTATAATGGATGCGAGCAGCGGGAGGAAGCGACTCTGCCGAGCCCCGCCGCCCTGCCATGCTGACTGAAGATGGGCTCGTGCTGAGAGCCGGCACCGCAGACAGACAGATTGACAGTGTGAATCACCCGGGCAAGCTGTCGGAGTGTCAGTATGGATATATTCCAGTGCATCCTCATAGTGATGTCTTTAAAAAACCCACAAATGATATGGAGGGAAAAAAATACATGTATGAATAAATAATACTAAAAAAAAAACACCAACAATGAGATGTCTAACTTTAACTGACATCAACATGTCAGGGTCTGCTCAAAGAGCATTGTCTGGATGTCATTGTCTGGAAGTTTTTTTTTTTTTCGATATGTGAACTTTTTTTCTTATTGATGCTATTCCCTTTTCAGTGTTGACACAACATCTGAGGTGGGGGCTGTGGGATCGAGAGAAATGTCCTCCAATGTGATGTATTGTACTGTATGATTCTACTTTCTGCTTACTGAAATGTTCATCACACGGTACAGTAGCATCACATAGTATAGTAACTCTCGTCCGTTAGCTAGTGTTCTACTAAACATCTTCACATACTCATTTTTGATATTAAGCGGAGTAATTTAGCGTAGTTTTATTACTTTTATTATGATTTTAATATTTCAAGAAGCCTATCGGAACATCAGGTTCTGATACGATGTTGACCATTATTTTATTGCTCCTGCTGCTTGCTTTTATTGATTTTATGTAAAGCACTTTGAATTGCAACTCTTGTACGAAATGTGCTGTATAAATAAAGTCTTACTTACTTACTAATGGTGAACGTTGGTGACTTACTTAGTTCACAAAATAATACATGAAACCAAAATCTACAACGATATGGAAGCAACCACCAAACCACCAACCACCAAATTAGCTGCCTTTTGGCATCAAGTGGGTGAGGTTTAGCCAAGGTGTTAAGAAATCAAAATGTTGCTTTAACTTAAGTCCAAGGCACTCGTTCATAAGTCACATTATATTATAATTTAAGAAAGAAATATTATGCTCATGTTTGAATTTATATTACACCTTGCACGTTTAGCATGGCAAGCTATGTATATGCTGTAAATATCAACACTGATGTCTGGATGATTGATTTACTCTTAATGTTTTATGAGAGACACAAATGATTCACATGAAAACATCTCTTGTTTGGGTGTCCATTTTAGCTCCACAATAATGTGCCACTGTAAAGGAAACCTTACCTTCTAACACTACAGAGTGAATTCATACCCCATCAGTTCGGCGTCTCCCAGGATCTGTTCTGAAATTGAGCTTACCTCGTCCCTACCCAGAGCACCCCCGAGGTTAAAGTTAAATCAGAGCATTTCCATCCCAATTGTAAATAAATCCAATTTCTCCTCGCCGGTGGCATTACTCCCCTCTCTCCCCCTCCCTCCTTAAAGCTGCTAAGAACACTATGTTCGCAAGAACATGAGATTGTGACAACATAAGCCTGGTATTATAAGACATTTTAGCAAGCTTTCCATCTGCAGGATATTTCTAGGGGGGGTGGATTATCCAACCAGGAAGGGGCTTACCTCATATCACTGCACTCAATGCCTCGCTCCCCCCCCCCACCCTCCAGTTGCCTCCAGAAAAGTGTGCGGATGTGCAGTGATGTGGGCGTCGGGGCGGGTGCGCCGCACTGTGTGTAATGTTTTCTGACGGCTCGGAGCATTTCCTTTTCTTTCACCCCACCCCATCTCGTCTTTTTCGATTCTAATATTTTTCTACAAACCCGAGGAGGAGACTGACTCTTTGGTTTGCCCTGTGCGTGCACGCGTGTGTGTGTGTGTGTGTGTGCGTGCGAGTATATATTTGTGAGCGTTTGTCAGGAGAAAAAGACAGGGTGCGAAGGTTTAACGTGCATATTTACATACTCATCCGCTCTCAGGCCCAGGCTTGAACAGATGGTTTCTGTTTTTCCTGGCAGATTTGTGAGGAAGCCACAAAAGGCCCCTGCCTTGACAGGAAGCCAAACGGTTAAGACTGCAACTGGCAAAGCCAGGAGAGTACGAGAGACCATGGAAGTCTGTGAGAGGGGGGAGGGCAACAAGGGAGCCGAACGAAGGGAGTGAGATGGAGCGAGCTAAATCTGAGACAAGTAATGACCTAACAAACCTTAACCCCGTTCAAACAACCGCATCTGTCGTAGTACAGTAGTATAGAACTGCAACATCATTTTTTTCCCCTATCTCCGTCGTCTTATTTGGTTTCAGGGAAGTACAAGAGAATGTATGTATGCATGTAGGGCATACGGGTCATGTGGTCACTGGGTGTGAGTGAGCTGATATGAAGCTGTAAACATCAATTAGCAGAGCCCCAGCCCTGGTGCTTTCCTTTCCGTCGAGGAACACACTGGGGCCATTTTCTCCAGAGACCGGGAGGAGGTGGAGGGGGAGGAGGGGAGATGATTGCTGGTGATTTTAGCTCCAGGAGTTACTAGACAAAGCTGGGAGAAAAAACTAAGCTTGCTTATCGTGACAGCAGTTTAATTATTTGGTTTTTAACTGATGATAGATTTTGTCTGTATTTTGTCTGGGTACAAATCTTTTTTATAATTACGCAAAGATGAATTATATTCTGCACATCTATTCCACATAAATAATAAAAGCGTTCCCTAAACGAAAAAGTGAAAAGTAGAGGTCAAGGTGAAAAAGAACTGAGTTTTCTACAAATGGATGGATATTACTGCTGATTTTCATCTTACTTCAATTATTAAGATGCATACATAAATTATGACATTATATAAGACTCCATGTTGTATTCTATGATTTTTTAGCAGGCCTCCTCACCAATAGGTGGCACTAAGCAGCACATCAGAGCAATAGACATTTTTTGCCCTCCATATTTTCATGATCTACAATTTTGTATTATGTATTTTATTTTCTTACTGATGTAAATACAGACACATATTAATGAATCTGCAGTTTTGCCCTCTTCATACTTTCATATTTAACAAGATTGCTTTAATTTGATAGAATTACATGATTATATTATACTGTTTTTGTGAATAAATAGTGCCTTAAACTAAAAATACGAGCACAAGTACAACACACAAAACAACCACAAAACAGTCGTGTGAAAAGCTCCATGTGGCAACAAGATGCAAGTCTGTGTAAAATTCTCTTTAGGAGACGACAAAAAGCCCCTTCAGCACCTCCGCTGTCAACTGGTGTCTATTGACAGTAAATACATCACAGATGTGCTCCGCTGCCATCAGACTATGGAAATGGCAACGGCAGCACAAGTCTCCGGGAGCTGACTGCTGTTACTTTAACCTTGCTCCAAGGTCAACAAATGAAAAAGGAGAGTTGAACACGGTGAATGGCAGCCACGCAGACACCCACCTCCGTGGCTTTTTTAAGGCTCGAGAAGAGAGGGGCAGGGGGGGTGGGGTGGAGTGAGAAAGACTGTACGCCACAGTGGCCTTGGCTGGTGAGGCAGTCAGTGAAAGGATGTTAAATAGGCAGCAGATCCCTGCTGAGCGGAGAGCTCTCAGTAGGGAAAGAGTGAATGGGCTCTGCTTTCACAGGTCAAAGATGCACCGGCGAGAGAATCAGCACTCGTGTTTTGCCTGCTGTAAGCGAATTTGCCAGCGCGGGCAGATTGCACGGCTACAGAGACTTTCACTGGGGGTCTGCTGTGCTAATCCAATAGATCAACTTGTACAAGCTCCAGGCTTTGTACCCAAAGCTCGATGAAAGAGGAAAAAAACAGTAGGGGAAGACAAAGCATAACATACAAAAAAATAAAGCATGTTTGCAAAACAGGAGTCTTAGATCTGCTGTATTGATTTAAAAAATGTTGACCAAATAAAAACAAACGAATGCAACGTTCAACTGCCCTCCGCACTGCTCCTGCTGAGCTAGTAACCGCATTAACTCCACTAATGACATTTTCAGTGTTTCCACAAACAACGCTGCCGTTTACCCAAACAAGCCCGCCATCCTGTCAGCCACGGACAGCTGCCGTCCTACCCGCTGCGCCTCTGGTTTTCTCCAGCCGTTTTAATTAGTGCCCGAACCGAGGCGCGATGGTTGGCATGTCTCCGGGGCCGAGAGCTGGCGTGCTGATGGCCCCATCGCCGATTCGATCCGACGGTTTCTTTTTTTCTTTTTCTACGAACTGCGCCGGGGCAGACATCTGCTGTGAGGTTGAGCCCGCAACACTCAGTCACAGCGTTACCCCCACCCAGCCCATCTCAGCCTGAAATTACAGGGCCTGGGGGAGTGAGGGAGACTGATGGGGGGGGTTCTGGTGTCCAAGTGATCCAAGCAGCCGCTCCTCTGCAACTCTCTCACCTCTTAGCAACTGCCAGAAAACCACTCGGGAACCGCTGCTCCTTTCCCAACTCTCGCCACGACCAGATATGATTTTTATTTTACCCTCCACACACACACACACACACACACACACACACCAGGGGAGTGCTCTCTTCATCTTACTGAGACCACCTGCCTGGTGCCCCACCGCATGCATGAGCACTTGTATTCACATAACCCTCCCGCATTCTCAATATTTTTCTTTCCTCTACTACCGCTGATTGAATGCCTCATGACTGCATGAAAACCAATTAAGCCCGTGTCCTCTTGCCCTAAACAGCAGGGGGGTAGCTAATATCCACTGCCAGAAGCATGGCCGGATGAGAGGGCAGCCATCTGTGGATGCTTGCCGTGTGTTATTGTTACTGGATTAAAGCCTCAGGTTCACCTAGTTTCCAACAGCTACAAACACAAGACTGCTCTGATGATCCTCTGATTGTAACTCATTATCTGCAATGGCTTTGTTTTGAGATGATTTATCAGGAGAAGAAAAAAGTGCTGGCGTAACCCACTGCAATATAACAGACCACCCCAATTACCTACAATCACCTTTTAGCAAATTTGGTTGAAACTCTTAAACTGCACTAAAATGGAGGCTTGTCGCAAGCTATCATGAAGACGTGTAAACCTTCTTTCCCTACCAAAGGGTTGAGCAGAGAAAAAAAAAAAAAAACACAACCTCCAGAGGGGATTATCTGCAATCTGTGGACTCAGCATGTTACATGCTTGTCGAGAAACGGCTCCAGAGAGAGAGAGAGAAAGAGAAAAAGAGAGAGAGGAGTGCAGTGAGTGCAGCTCAAATTCTTCCGTGACGTCGTCTTTCAAGTGCAGGAAATGGTGGCCGGGAGAGAGCCAGCACTATTCGGCCTGGCGACACACCCTCTTCTCCCTGCTTCCCCCCTTTATTTGGCTTTATATAAAGCATTCCTCTGAGCTAGTGGAGCACGCTGTGTTTATTCAGTGGTGGCCACTTCTGCTGCTCTGAAATGAAATGAGGGGAGAGAGAGAGGGGGGACGAGGTAGAAAGGGAGGGACAGAGAGGGATAAATGGAGATAGAGAGGAAGAGATGGAAGGGAGGGAAGGGAAGAGGAGAGAGGAACAGGGGAGGGAGACAGAGTGCTGTAGCACGGTCGGTTTTCGGCGCTGGCTGCCATCCTAGGAAGTGTTCTTTATGACCTCCTCCATCCTGTCTCCCCACTTAACGCAACTCTTGTATCGTAGCCTGGACCTGTGGCAAAGACAACCACAGCACCGGGAAGCCGGCCCTGGCAAACGATAAGGGCAATTGCAAATTTATATTTATGTGGAGCAGGAGAACGGCTGATGGGCTGAGAACAAATACAAGCGAAATTTGTTTTATTCATCCAACCAAATGTGAAGGGAGTCGCACAGCAGATAAATCACAAATGCGAGGGGAAAAAAAGACTTGAGGGAAAGGGAATAACAGACTATGGAAGAGAATCAAGCAGTCTTTCAGGGATACAGACTAGTACTGGCAGGGAGAGCTAAAGCCGGACACAACGGCGAGTCCAACCACTAGCAAGAGACAGCGAGTGGCTTCAAGGCAGCAAAGAAAAATACAGAGCTTTTTTCCCACCTCACCGCCTGTATTGAGCAGAACCCTTAATTCCATCTACTTGTGACCACTCTGCCTCTTTTGATCATTCTGACTTCGCTCTCCTCTCTTTCTGGCGTTCTGTTTTAAAGAGCAGCCTGTTTTCTGCTGGCAGCTGAATGAAATGAATCTTTGCTGCTCTCATGGCAGGGACACCGCATCGGAGGGGAAAAGGGGGGTGGAGGGGGGGCGAGTGGGTGAAGGGTGGAGCGGGGAGGTCCATTACTTTCCTGTAAAGCAGACGGACCCTCCAGGCTGAATAACATTACAGAACCTCACTCTGAGCGCATCCATGGCTGTTCTCCCAGTCGCGGGGCTGCGTCCAAATCACCTCGAGAGTTCTCCGAGGATGTGAGATTTGATTAGGCGGACACCTGACACACAATATTGCATTTTGGGGGATGAGCACTCATGAAGTGGAATCTGGTAGAGGGAGAAATATTTGAGAGGGGAATGTTGATGACGGATGAAAAGAGGCTTTCTTCAAATTGACAGAACATCTTTAATCTCGTGTCCCGCTGTACTGTTGTGTCAACGCAACTGCCGAATGGTGACAATGCCCCCATGTTGGCGCTTTTAAGAAGATCAGATGATTACAAAGTGCTTTTTCAAATGGAAAATGGCAAAATTGCTCTCTCTTTGCCTTTGCTAATTGTTGGCTTTCTGCTAAATCCACAGATTGCGTAAGTAACCCACAGGGATAGTCAACATCTAAGGCGCTGTACAGATCCTTCAAAATTAATTGAGCACAAGGTAAGGCAGCTTTGAGGGAGAAAAAAAGAAAAAGAGAGAGAGAGACACTCCTGGCTGAAGGTCAACTATTGTGCTTACTTGCTTCAGGCCTGGCTTGGGCTGTTTAGTCACAGCTTTCATTTGGCTGTGCAAACACTTCCTGGTTAATCATTGTTTGCACCAAGCCTGACCCTGTGCATTTCAAGTAGCTGCAGTTTGAAAAACAGTTGTTCTGTGATCATTAACACGCGTTGCTACCTGTGAGGAAGGCCCTGTGTGCTCGGAGGCGTTGTCTGCCGCGGAAAACATAAATGGAACTATCCGGGCTGCTGTGCTCGGAGCGAGACACCTACTCTCAATTTCTTCCCTCTAAACCAGCCATCCATCCAGCCACCCTCCCTCGCAAACCCACCTCCCTCGTTCTCCTCCCTCCGTCAGGAGAGATTTTCTTTATCGACTTATCGCTCAGCTGAATCAATATGCCACTGAGCATGCACCTCATAACGAGGCTTTCACTGACTGCACATGTTCCAATGTACCCGGCAGGATATTGAGGCCGATTGGTGCATAGTGCTGACCTTAAAAATGCAAGTTTTTTTTTGTGTGTGTGTCTATTTTTTTCTCCTCCTACCCATCTTCTTGTGTCAGCAATCGGCTCCCAAAGTCGATATCTGCTACTTGACTAGTGTTTGTTTCCCTTTATCTACTTGCGTTTCTCTCAAAAGTATATTGATTAGTGACAAGGGCGAGAGACGCTAGGCCCACGATCTTGATAATCACCCCCAGTGTGCGGCATGTTTTTACTGTAGAAGACGGCTGATTTTTACACTTGCTTGACAAGTATTAGCCTGCTCTAATGTGCCAACAAAGAATCTCTTTTATAGCCCTTCAAAGGGCTGGGGGAACCAGATTTCAGCCACGCCAAGGACTGTCATTTTCATCTGAGGAGTATTTACACCTTTATTGCAGCTTGTAATAGACAGACCAAAATAAGAGAGGATCACAAGCCCGTGCCTGTACTTGTGAACTTCCCACTAGGCATTACAGCAGTTAGCAATGACATGGCAGGACCCATGTAAGCTCTACACTACTAAGAATCCAACAGATCTTTTTTTCTTCCTTTTCTTTCTGTAAGTGCAATGAGGGGAATAGTCTTCAAACTCTGTGCTCAACCACAACAGCAGTGCATTAGGAGCTTAGGGGAGACATGAGGCGGTTCATTACCAAACTTGACAGGATTGATCTGAACAGACAGCTGTGCAAGCGAGTCTCAGGTATGCTGTCAAACAAATTTAATGCTGCTGCACAGCAGACGAGATCAGGTAGATCCACTCCCCCACCCAGACTATACATACGTCCCTCCTTACACCAGACTGAAAAACGATCCCCTTCAACAAGTTACGTCTGTGCGTTCAGATTAGACAGGTGGAAAAACCTAAACTAGTCAAAGCTGAAGAAAGTTATGTTCGCAGTCAAATGCTTTTCCAGACTTTTGTAGGACAGCAAAAATATATCCAAAACTTAAATGTAGGAAGGGAAAAGGATAAAAAAACAGTGAGAAAATGTCTACATAATTTATTAGCACACTTAAAATGTACTGAGGTTTTGCTTCTTTCACCTTGGGTAAGAGGCTACTTAGTGAAACCCAATAATGAATAGCCAGCTTGCAAACTCCCAAAGTCCAACCGAGTAATTACTGTTACCTTAAATGACAAACTGCTCTCTCCTAAAGACTTAGGAGGAACTATGTCACTCCTTGTCCTCTGGGTAAAAATCAAATGTCAGACTTGTTGTTGAGAACCGCGCACCATTTTCCAGCCAACTCCCGGTCATTTTGTGTGTCCTCAAGTGTCAATGTAACAACTGCTCAGACACACAGCATCCATGTTACTACTGAATTGTAAAAACACTACAGTTCTACTCTGCCCCTTTGCAGTTGTTGTGGCGCTCATGCCTGTCTTTTAGCATGAGCTTTTAAATAATTGCCGTGCCAACACGTGCTGTGGGACATGAAAGGGGCATTTGCAGAGTGGAGCTCTTTTCCTGCGAGTAGAAAAGTACAGGCCGCTGTGTTTTGCTTGGTAGAGAAGCACAATGTGTTCATGAATAAGCCTTCAGGGATCTGACCCGCAGACAAACTGATAAATGTGATGCATGATGAAATGTGCTTTGCTGCTCCCCCCCTCCCCCCTTTTGTGTGTGTGGGAGTGTGTGCGAGTGTCATTTCTCTCCATGCATGCGTCATAGTGAGCGAGGCTTTCACTTTGGCATGTTTCATAAAAGAAGGCAAAAACAATAAACAAACTGACCAGAACATAAATAAATTAAAAATACGATATTAAACTACATTTCAAATCAGAACTGACAACACAAGCACAGTTGCTCAAATCATCCCATGGACAGCCGCCCTGCTAGCTCAACTAAAAATTACAACAAAAAAAGGGGCTGAGGAAAATGAATGAATGTCTCTTGGTGGAACCGGAGTTCTGAGGAACCCATAAATATTTCCAATGAGGAGGAAAAACTGCTTACCGTTTCCTTGTTGGGAAGTAGGTCTTTCCGAATCCTGAAGAAGTTCTTGCCGTACTGTCGTAGACCTTTAATAAACCGTTTCTGTGGAGAAAGTGAGGAAAACAAAAACGAATTAGGGGAAAACAGCAGCTGAATTAAAAAAAAATAATATATCAGTAGCAGCAAGTTCCACTATTTCAGCATGGCTGCTCGAAGATCTCTGACTACACTGCACCGTTAACCGCTGGGAAAGGGAAGAAAAACTAATGTTTTGATCCTAATCTGCAAACCTCAGCGCTCCCCTCGTTTTAAGCCTTTGAGCTGGAAAGCGAGGGAGAGCACAGCACCAACACACAACACAACACTACCCCGACCCAACACAGCACAGCACAGCACAACACAACACAACACAAGGGCCGCCTGGACAGAAAAGACTGCGGAGGAAATGACAACAAAAGGAGGAATCTGAGGCGAGATCAAACAGCCCGGTGAAGGGGCCACACATTGTGGCACTTTAGCATGAAATGGAAGTTCAACGGGAGCAGATATGCATATGAGCGTCGCGCGGCACACCAAGTTCAAAGCCACGGCTGAAAACTTCAGCAAGTTCCACAGAAGCACGCAGACGTTTCACCGTTCAGCTGTCCCCTCGCTTTCACTCACACACAGACCACATGAAGACATCCAGCACCAGCTAAAAAAATCCTCCTCAAACTACTTAAAAAAAAAAAAAATCTTCTTTCGGCTTCAACATGGTTAAAAAAAATATATAACACTACTAAACGTAACAGATGGTATAACCTCTAACAACAGCAACAGGAAAGGGAGAACAGCAACACCAACTGCCATAAAGATAAAAATATCCAGTTACTTAACTTCCAGAACTAAAACATGTTTAGGATGGAAAAAAATACTAACATCAAAAATACACACATATATTCAGGAAGTGAGAGAGAGGCAAGAGTGGAATAAAAAGAGCATTTACCACATGTAAAAACACAGCGCCTTTCAATCCCTTTAAGAGTAGCGGAGGGTGAAAGCAGGGAACATTCACAGGCAGCGAAGCAGACGAGCGACAGATTTACTTTCCTGTTCCAGCGGCGAGCCCCCGCTCCTAGGCAATCTCAGCGATCGCTCCCCATAGAACAAACTCCGGCAACAAGGCAGGCAAAGTCCGCCGGGGGCACAGCCCCAGAAAGCTACCAGTTTGTCTCCGGAGGGAAGAAAAGGAAAATGGAGGTTGCAAATCCACACGCAAGACTCCCAAAAAATCTACGGCTTTGCTTGTTTTTGTATTTCTGTGTTGTGTTTTTTTTTAACAAGCAAGAAATAGCTTGTCACTCTCTGCTCCTCCACTACAAAGGGGAAGGCTTTACATGTGATCTTTCTGCTAGAGAGCCTCTCGACCACAGCATGACGCAAAAGCCGGAGTGGAGCCGAGCCGAGCGGAGCAGGGCAGAGCATGGCTTCCAGCGCGTGCCACTGACGATACACACACACATACACACACACACACAGTCAAGCTGAACTATCACACCCTAGGGAGGTCTGACTGAACATGTGCTGCCAGGGCTGGATTTAAATGGCTTGTGAACACATTAGACACCAGTCCGTAGTACTAGATACCTAGTAGTTTCCAGTCACATGTATTCTCCCTGCTATGGACGAATAATCACAGGAGTCTTTTATACTTTTCATTTTTTTTTCTTTTTTCTTTTCAACTGAAAGTACACTGTATTTACTAAAGCACTCATCTGTCCATCCAACAGCAGTAAAAGCACAGAGGGAGGAAAGGCTGGGACATTTCTGCGCTGAGAGAAATCTTGGACTCACTGAACGGAGACATGCAAGAACCAAAACCAGATATGGAGTCCCCTCCTCTACACACACACACACACACACACACACACGGCCTACATGGAGCCACCAACCCCCCTCCGGCGCATACAGTATGTACCACTTATGTAACCAGCCGACTGTTTACAAATGGCTTTTTAAAGGAACAATCTGTGGCAAGTGTGGTGAGAGAGCGAGCGAGCGAGAGAGAGACAGAGAGAAAGGGGGGAGGGTTTCCTCTTCCTTTTTCTGCCTTCATCTGGTTCGGCACTTTTAACAAGATTTCCTCTTCAAACAGTTCACGTAAATCACAGCAAATTAAAACCCTAATATGGCAAATTTCAGGCTAAATTGCCCAAGGCTTTGAACATGCTTATAACACCGCTTCACCACCGCACGGAAAACACCGTTTTCTTCTCCCAGTAATAGCGGCGGGTCATGGATCTAAACAGGAGACATGTCTAAAACAGAGAAATGGACCTCCTGAAGTGGAGCATGCGCACACACACACACACACACACACACACACACACACAGTTGGTTGGTTTTGGAGGTAAGGCTGATGAGCCAGCAGATGGAGCCGTCTCCATGAAAACAGCATTCCACAGCCTCACGTTTGCCCCTCTGCGTGGTCCAGCATTTAACTAACACCCACACACACACACCCACACACACACACACACAGGCCAGGCCAGCTGCATTAAATGGAGGTGAAGAAATGCACTTAAGACTATAAGGAGTAATAGCAATAGGTTGGTATTAACGGCCTATAAAGTAAGAGAACATTAGATTGGGGTCAGGTTGTTGACACTGTCATTTGTCAGTTGAAGTGGATTTTTAAAATCGTGATTAAAGTGCAACAGGAAGCTTAATCAAACACCTTTTCTTTTCAAAAGAACTGTACTTTAAAAGCAGTCCACTGGACCTCTTACTTGATTCTGTGTGTGTGTGTGTGTGTGTGTCAGAGCTCGGTGAGAGCATGAGTGTGTTTGAGCCTCAGGCCCTGGAGGATCGGTCAGCCCTCCTCCTGACCAGAGGGGTTGACCGCCTATTGGCAGCAGCGTTCCAAAGTGCAGCAGCTCACTGACCCACCGGTCCCCCGCGCGGCAGGAGCCGGCCAGCAGGGGAAACCAGAGCTGACCACAGGAAACACCACTGCTCCACTCATGTCTCCAACACACATCCCAGCAGGGCCACCACACACACACACACACACACACACACACACACACACACACACACACACACACACACACACACACACACACACACACACACACACACACACACAGGTCAGCATCACCGAGCCTCACAACATGGCAAAGACACTATAGCGCTTCTGATTAGAAATAGCCACACATACATATGTGCATACACTACTCATCACACACTTTGACACTTAATACACGCGCACAAAATAGGTGCTTATCTGATGTTGATTTGAGTACGGGCACACAGACTTTATTTTCACAAGCTGAGCAAATTCTCAAAATGCGGGCGTCTCGGTTCAACAGCACTGGGACCAGAATCACTTACACCTGCCGGCGAGGCCCATGTTAGTGCCCTGATTATAATGCTAATTATGTTCACCTACTGTAATATTTACACTGCCTGCCTGTCTGCTCGGCAAGGTTCTGTGTCTTTTCTCTCCCTCCTCCCTGACTTTCCTCCCTCCTCCTGTCGTCTTCTTCCCTCCCTCCCTCCCTCCCTCTTACTCTCTCGTCCTCCCTCCCTCCCTGCTTGCCTGCATGTCGGCTCCAGTTTAAGGCTCCATTTCAGCTGCCTGAGCTCACTGCTCTGCGAGCCCAGCTAATAAATCATCCACCAATCTGCTCTCCCGATCACTCGGCCCCTGCCAGCAAGGCTCCAGCCCTCCGTTGCTAGGCGACAGGGGCCTGAAGCGGGAGGGGCAGTGCAAGCGGAGCGAGGCAGGGAGTGGAAGGGGAGGAGGGGGGAAGGAGGTGGCAACAGCGCTACCAAACCAGCAGGCACGCTGCAGAAACAACAGGCTTCTCTCTGTCAGAAATTGTTCCAGAGACCTGGCGTTCGCCCCGATTTTCTCTCCCTCCCCTCCCTCTCTTTTTTGCTCTCCCTCTCTCCCCCTGCCTGCTGAACAGAGTGCTATTGTAACAGGCAGCGTAGGGCAAGAGAGGAGGCTCAAAAAGGTCCATTGTGATGATGAACGCACACTTCCTGTTCAAGCGGTAATTGTTAAAAGCTGCAGAACTGGTTGAGATCACACGGGTGGGGGGTGGGGGGGAGATGGTGTCAACGAGATTACAACCCTAGAGTCTACTCCACACATTTACTCTCCTTTAAATATCACGACTGCGACTGAGATTGTGGAATCAGTGCACTTGACCTTTTGCTTAAACCCGACCTGCCATTTCCTGACAACAACTGGACTGAGAGGCTAAGAGAGAAAGAGCGAGCGACATACATCCGCCAGGGTAGGAGAAATAAACGAGAACAGACAAGAGGCTGTGGGTGAAGGGGGGGGGTGCTTGGCGGCTCAGTAATGACATACTTCAACCTCGGCCAACCACAGACGAGTAAACCACACACATACAGACTGAGCCACGTCCTCGCTGTTGCATATTTCACACACAGAAACAAGACCTATCCAAAAACATGGAGGCACTGATGACTTTCTGATGAGCGTGGCGGTGGTGCCATTCACCCCCCTTCTCCTTTCGGCTCTCAAACACCGGGCCCAGAAACATGCAACGGTGCGTGAGAAACCACCGTTTCCCCTACCCAACCTACTCAAAAGGTGACAGGAAATCCTCTCCCTTTACAATTCTTTTGAAAACCACGCTACTAAATAGCCACCACAGTCTGATTGACGCACAAAAAGCGCCACCGTGCTGTACTGGTATGCTTGTTTTTCTTCTTTTCATATGGATTGCAAAATCTACCCGTCAATTTGCATGGAGAAAATCAACCAAAATAGGATTTTGAACGGTTGCTCTTGATGACAGTTGAAGGGGGAAATAAAAGACTAAATGCACTTTGAAGTGGGTGGGTGGGTGGCTGCATGTCTCTGAGGCACAGAGCTCTTTTAAACCACCCACCTCTCCACAGATTTGTGAGGGGGATTTTGATGTTGGAATGTTCCGATCTGCTCAACTGGTGTTGTGCGGCCCCCTCCCTGCTGTTCCCTCGCTGGAGGGGGTGGCGGACTGTGGGTGGGTGGAGGGTTTTTTCTTTTTTTCTTTGGGGGTGGGCAGAAAAATAAATAAATAAAATTCTGTCTCAAGCTGCAGTACCCCCTGTCGACCACTGGGTGGCTGAGAGGACAGCTGAGCTGCCATGCGCAGATGCACGAGTAAGCCTCGTCTTCCGCAGGCTTGGCCTGTGATGGCACACACAGCAGATACCATACCTGGCCACAACAAGGAGCCACAAGCACAACATTCTTGAAAACTCCGCTAGTGAGAAAATAGGGAAGGTAGGTGTGCGGATGCATATACAGATACTGCCTATATATTTCGTAGACAGCAAACACTAACATCGGTGTATGTTTGTGTGGAGATGCTTGCATGTTCAAAGAACAGACCCATTTAAATACAAAGAAATATCTTGGGTTACTAAAAAGGTTTACAAAAACCCTGGGTAGTCTCTCAGTGTAAGGCAAGACTACAACAAGACTTCAACATCTCTGTCTGTGATTGTTGTAAAAGGGCCTTTAAAGATGAAGCAGTGACTTATATAAAAATCCTTGAATGAATATATAAAAAAGGCTGAAAGTCCACCAGAGCCACATAGCTGCAGGTTAAAAATGTAGGAGGCAGCAGGGGGTGGGGTGTATGTACGTGTGTGAGTGTGTGGTGGAGAAGAGGGTGACAAGTGACCCTGAAGATGAGATGATGCTGCCATCTCCGAGGCAGTCACTGTCTCTTTCGCTCACATCTCCAAAGGCAGCTGAGGAAGAGAGCAGGAATAATGAGACCACGGGCCTTGAGGGGGTTTGTGCCATGGCATGGAGAGAGAGAGAGAGCGACAGAAAGAGAGAGTGAGCCAGAAATGGAGGAAAGAGAAGGGAAGAGCAAGAAAGCAAGGGATGGGATGGATGAGGAGGGGGTTGCAGGGGTGATGAATAAATGAGAGGCAGCAGGCCCGGTGTCTGAATGAAGGTCAGGGCTACATTTACACCTGTCCCTCCAGGCTGCACGGCTGCAAAGGCACAAGCTGAAATCAGCTGAGGCGCAGCCACCCTGTCCTTGGTTGTACCAGCGTGACTGGCCACGGCCCTGGAGCTCTCTGTGTGAGCGGGTCTAGGCCCTCCAGCAGCTCTCTGTGTGAGCGGGTCTAGGCTCTCTGTGTGAGCGGGTCCAGGCTCTCTGTGTGAGGGGGTGTAGGCCCTCCAGCAGCTCTCTGTGTGAGCGGGTCTAGGCCCTCCAGCAGCTCTCTGTGTGAGCGGGTCTAGGCTCTCTGTGTGAGCGGGTCCAGGCTCTCTGTGTGAGGGGGTGTAGGCCCTCCAGCAGCTCTCTGTGTGAGCGGGTCTAGGCCCTCCAGCAGCTCTCTGTGTGAGCGGGTCTAGGCCCTCCAGCAGCTCTCTGTGTGAGCGGGTCTAGGCCCTCCAGCAGCTCTCTGTGTGAGCGGGTCTAGGCCCTCCAGCAGCTCTCTGTGTGAGCGGGTCTAAATTGCTGGACAGCATCTTGTGCCGTCATACCCTCTTCCATTAATGTCCATTAATCAGAAACTTTTAGGCCCAGTTTAATTCAGAAATAAATATTGGTGCTAAAGTTTAACCGTCAAGTCGCCAATTCACTGTGCTCTACTAAGCACGTTACCTCTTGTTATGGCTGCTTCCAGTTGTTAAACTACAAATTAACACTAGTAATGCAGTTTAACTGATGTATATTTCAGTGTGCTCTTAAATGGCACATTAACTGCCAGCGGTTTAGATTATGCTTTTCTCGTCAACACCACCTATTATGTAGGAGAAGAGTGCAGTCTCTCAAACACGCCTCAAGCGAAAGGCATAAAGCATAAAAGTTATGGCGCCGAGTTGACGTCTCAGTTGGCATGTGCAATAACCAGTCCATCAAACATAACGGCGCCTTAAGTGTTGTATCAGAGATAGAACATGACAGCGGCACCTTAAGCGTCTCACTTCGCCTCTGCCACAGCTGTTGCCTTACACTTAAAAAAAGATACGTCATTTGTTTGACATGTAGATTAGCCATAAAGTTAAAAAGTGATGTGATAATAAAATTTGGCTACTTCTGTCATACTACTGTCTTATATAACCTGGTTAACATGACCTATGCATTTTTAACCTGTCTGTTCATGTGTTCAGAAAGACAGGAGTGTGATATTGGATGCCAGGGCTGTGGAATTTGGTGGCACGCAGTGAGAAGCACGTCATGGCTCGGCCAATCACATATCAGCGCTGGTGGCCTGGCCTGAGCAACGGCACATAAATAAACATCATTAATGAGGAGTTCGGCACGGGGACGGGGGGGCCTTAATCTGTTTCGATTAGCTGCTGACGGAAAGGCCCGGAGCGTTGTGTATTCCAAAGTGCCTGTCACATCAGTGCAGAGGCAGAGGACCTCAACCCAAGTTCATTTCTCAACATCTGACATGTGATTTCCAACGTGCCACAACAGAAATTACTCTCTGCCAAGGCCCAACTGAACAAGAAAGTTTCTTAGTTAAAAAATATGTAGTTGTGCATAGTACTGCAGGACACAAGTAGAAGCTAAAGGCCAAGTGGAATATTTCCAAGAGATGATTCATAGAGAAAATAGTTGGAACGCTCAATAAAATACAAATTCATTTTTATGAGAAGCTGGGTGGGGATGGAAAGCAAGCTAGTGAGGGCACCTTTAAAAGCTGGGGAACTGGGTGGGCCTGGATCCTGCACCCGCCATGACCTGGAGTTCACAGCCCGTTTGTCACAAGTCTCTGGCCTTATCCGACGTGACAGGGAAAGCAAAACAACCCCTTTCACAAAGCAGTGTTGCTGTCTGGATAAAACTCAAAATCCAATTGCGCTAAAGGAAACAGATTTTTCTGCGCTATTTTCTTCCTTCATTTGGGTTTTCAGCGCCTTGTGTGTTTTGTGTCTTGCTGGCCGTGTTTCAGGCCATCACTCAGATAAAGATGTGTTATGCAGACCATAAACAGGACGCAGCTGCCCTGCTCTGTTGGAGGAGACCTTTCTACTCAGAATGCAAAACCGAAGGAGCATTCATGCACTCCCAATCACCTATGTGCACACACTCCACACACACACTTCACAAACACACACTACACTTCACACACACACACCTCCACCCAAACACATTCAAAGTCAACCATCAACCGTCCAACCAATCCATAAAAGAAAAATATATTGCCACTTCTTACCACTTCGTCCTCTGACCAGCATTTCTCGATGAGTTTGGGCACGGGTTTCTTTACCAGCCGCTGCAGGGCCTTGCCAGCGTCGTAACTGCTCTCGTGCAGCTGTGGAGAGAGAGAGGCATACACACACGTCAAACACACTCTTACACGTTCAAAAACCTCGCCTCAAAACACTACAACAAGCCACCATGTCGAACACATAGCTTGAAACCTCCTTCATCTCTGCTTATGGAGGCTAAGGGTTGAATTTCAACATTTTTTGTGTCTGTTGGGTTTTGTCAGGGGAGAGGAGGACGGGACGCTATTTGATTTTCCTTTGTGTGAGTGTGTGTGTGTGTGTGTGTGTGTGTGTATGTGTGTGTGTGTGTGTGAGCCTTCAATATGTGATTTTCCTTTGTGTGAGTATGTGTGAGCCTCCGATATGTCAAGAGCAGCAGAGTTTGGACAGCTGGGCCCTGAATCTGAAAGCCATTAAGCAGAGAGCAAGAGAGAGAAAGAGAGTGAAAGGTAGAGAGACAGAGAGAGGGAGCGCGAGAAAAAAGAGTGAGAGAGCAGGGAAGAGAAGAGGGTCTACGTGGCAGCAGACTAAGGCAGCTCAACTAAAATAACCCCGGCTTGGGCTTCCGTCAGCTAAGCCCGGAACACGCTGTACGGCCACTCATGCCACTGGAGGAGGACTGCAGGGGGAAGGGCCGGCCTCGCTCACATTAATACTGCATGCATCCACCATACACGTGGACATGTGATTCCTTTACAGCAACACTCCGTCACACTTTCACAAGCTGTCCGTCTCTCCGACGGGAAACTAATTAAACAGCGCCGAGCTACTGAATGCTACTGAAAAAATCTCTTCGCCTCTCTCGCCTGCCTAATTAGGCCAAGAAATACCACAATTCCACTGGAAGAGCCGGCGATAATGTATTACTAATGAGACAAAGAGAGGCCATACTGTGATCTGAGTGACGGCGTTTAGATTACAAACAGTCTGCAACGGGAAGCACAGCTTTTGCTCCAACTCTGCGCTCTGTTAATTAACCATGATATCCTTCTTTTTGTTTGCACGAGGGAGGAAGACAATGGAAGACAAGACCAAGAGGGAACACAAACTGAAGCAAATATGCAGTGCCGCGTCTCCAAACAGCCCCAAGATTAAAGCATTGTCAAAATCGCTTCAGCTGAGGCAACTGCTGATGGAGAGCAGGTAGTCGACTGAACAATGGTGGCCAATTTTGAGGAGGGGGGTTGAACGCACATATTGGAATTGCAAATGAAGAGTATGTGTTACTGACTGTGTGTGTGTGTGTGTGTGTGTGTGTGTGTGGTTGGGGGTGTGCTAGAAAGGTCAAGAAACACTGAACCTCAGACAGGATTAATTCAGCAGTCATCTCTTTCCTGTCTGAATGCAAATGTCATATTTATGGCACTCTCAGTTCATTTGCGCGCCGTGTTTGCCGCATTTGTTTGTGGAGAGCGAGGAGTGAAAAAAGGGAGGGAAGAAAAAGGAAAGGAGGAGAGAAATCTCCATTATCATGCGCTGGTGTGCCGCAGGGCAGTAGAGGGCCGGATTAGCATAGCTTGCCATTCTTCACAGGAGAGAGCGCTTGATTCTCTCTCCCTCCTTCACTCTCTACCTCATCTAACCTGCCACTGAGCTGTCGGACCACCATGTTGAAGAGACCCCCCCCCCCCCCACTCTCTCTCAATCCCCCTTGCCCTCTCTACCTATCAGAACTGTTCTCTGCTTGTCTGGGGACCCGCTGCGCATTAATGAGGCTGTGAATTACACTTCTTCTGCCTGACATTAGCCGCCGCAGATGGCGCTGCGCTGCTCGGCAACACCGCGCTCTGGAGGGGCTTGCTGCCTCCACTGGCCTCCGTGTCGTGGGTGTCTATCCCGAGGTGAGGGGGACTGATCTCAGATCAGTGCTGCACCTCAAGGGGTCTTTGCAGGGGAAGAATGTGCGCTGAAATTTAAACATTTTCATTTTCCACTCCGCATTCAGCACCCATAAAATGAGGCATCTGACCGGGCGGGAATGTGTTGTTTGATTACAATCTCGGTGCCAGCTTTTAATGCAGCATACGGCATCTGGAATCTCGAAAAGAATCCCTTCAAGGAATGTGACTGTCTACAAGGCAGTATTAATATTTGTGCGGTGCTGATTTACATTGCAGATGTTCAAGCCCCCGAGAATGTGGCTGTGCAAATGTATTCACAGTCTGCCACCACTATCTCGACAGGATTCACAGTAATCGCATCTTCAGCGTCCCGAGGTGCATGAGGTTTATTACACTTTTGGCACACACTGACACTGCACATTGCGTTAGAATGAAACAGTTCAAAACTGTGTGGTGTCTTTGTATTTCAGAACATCTCAAAGGCTCCTTCAGGACTAGCCTTTGCATCTGCACGGATAGAAGTACTGCAGGCTTGTTCGCAAGGAAAAAAGGCTGCAAGCGCAGCAGTTCCTTTACTTGCAGATGCACAGAATTAACTCAGAAAAAAGTGAAGGACACGGCGAGTCCTGCTGAAGCAATTTCCTTACATCTCAACTCCCAAACGATCCATTACAGAGCAAATGATTCTTCCTGGTGCCTGCGGTAGCCCTGCGAGAGGCTGCCGCTGCTGTTCAGCTTCCTCCTCCTTCTCCTCCGAAATACGGCGCTCCTGGCTGTGACCAATTTAATTGGCCCACTTCTTTTTATGTGCATCCCGCTCTTTTCTATTGAATTTCACAGTCAAATTATTGTGAGAAGCGAAGAGAGAGATAGGAGAAAAATCGATATGCGAGGAAACCATTGTGTTCCATGATCATCTTTTTTTACGGAGTGGATGACTAGAGCCCGAGGGAGAGAGCGAGAGGTGGTGAGAGAAAGAGAGACAGTATGGATGTCGGCTTCAAAAGATGACTTTCATTAAACTGCTGTGTGGCGGTATAAGATGTTTGTTGACTTGGGCGGCAGATGAGTGTTACGAAGCTGTGTCGGGGATTCCTGACGCCCTCTTTGAGGCTGTATTTCATCGACCTGCCAGACGAGGTGTTGATCACATGCATGGCGACTAGCTTCTCTCTAAACAAATACGGCAGAAGCACGCAGCGGCTTTAACGGCGTGTGTAAATTAACCGCCCATCCCCTGTCAAGAAGAACACGAATATACTTTTTCCCCTGGCCGAGGGCATACCTTCGAGTAACACAAGTGTGGCGCGAGCCCTCTGCTCTTGAAACATGATGATTGTTAATGTCAGGCCTGTGTGGATGCATTTACTGGCGTCAAAAGGGGACAGAGTTATTTTTGACAAACCGAAGACTCAGCACCGGCCAGAGAGACCACCCCTGGATAGTAACAGTCCTTATGTGAGCAACACAACTATAAACCTGAATGTTAATCTTTATATGAGAATGTGCTAGGCTAAGGTGATGAGCTGGTGAGCACTGGGTCTAGCCCATAAAAGAACACATAACAATAACACAGGTAGCATCTTCAATTTACGATGATTGCAGCACGAACGCCCTGACCGGGTTGGGCCTGTTATGCAAGCCATTAGTGGGCTCAGAGGGGCTTCTCTACATACTGCATCTGACTTGCTAAAAGCAATTAACAGTAAATCCATCGCAGCTTCACTGAAGTGGAGGAGGAATATTAACATTGAAAAAAGAAAAAGAAAAAGAAAAAAGGAAATCTGCTGCGCCCAGATTTATGGTTCAGGTTTGCTAGGGCAGATGATCACTTTCACAGTGAAAGGGGGAACAAATTGCTCCCTGCCTCCCTTGCATGCTGACGGTAAATCACACCTGCTGAGCGCTAAAGGAGGAGCGGTTTTTCCCCTGGACCAGCAGCGGGCACTGCCTTTTGTTACTGGCAGCGGACATTTTGAGAACCCTGGTGGAAACCTACAGCATCTGCTGAGGGTTATTTCCTTAGCCCATCATTCCATTTTCAGAGGCACTGTATCTGAGGGAAGCCGGCAGAGCAGACAAGATCATATTCAAAGGGCGGGTTGGGGTGGGGGTTTGATTCTGCCTACACAACAACTGCTGCTGCTGCTTGTGACTTATCTGATCGCGCCATGGAAAACTTTGGGTCGAGCAGAGTGAATACAGCTTGTTATTTCTGTTGCTTGATATTTATTCATGTTTTCCGGGCAGGCGAAACTAATTAGTAGCGCCTTTCATTCGCCTCCTGTGTCAAGAGGCACATTCTGACACAGCAGACATCTGGTGGTAGTGTGTCTGAGGCTATGAGTGTGTGAGGCTGGGTGCTCATGATAGGAGGGCGACATCGTTTCTCCCCTCCAAATGCCTCCCTCTCTGCTAAGTCTGCCAGTTTCTATGAAATACTGATATCTTTGCAATGATCCCCAGACAATTTAAATCTGTGTGTGGGCTCAGATCTCTTCACACAGCCCTTGCCATTGTGTTCTTTCTTCTTTCACTTTTGGTGAGGGTTTTAGCAAGTTTAATTATGGCATCGTGTGTGTTTGTCCATGTGTGTGCGTGTGTGCCCTTCTGTGTGAGTGTGAGTGTGAGTGAATGAGTGAGTGTGATTGAGTGTGTTTGTGTGTGTCACTTACAGTATTTAGCGCGTTGAGTGTGGTGTCATCTCTGGAAGCAGCTAGGCAGCCATCCTCTGTCGACCCTCCGTCACACATGCCTGCAAATGCTGCCATGCTCCTGTGCACCCACACACACACACACACACACACACACAAACACACCATATATTAAGCAATAGGTAAACACACAAACAGCTTCAACTTTCACAATGACTGAAGACACTTCAAACTAAGTATACACACTCTTAACGTCACAAACAAGGCTTAAGCTTCAGCCATTTTAGATAAATCAAGACGGCTTCCTCTATTAGCGCCCAGACGTAAGGTCAGCTGAGGGGGCAACATCTCCAGCAGGTTGAGAGGCAGACACTCACCTGGCTGCCCTCAGGTACATGAGCAGGTCACAGTCGTTGACCCCCGGCATCCACACCAACTCCTCTTTCTCAGTCACAGACTGACCGCCGGGGGAGGGAAAGGGCTGCAGGTCTGGGAGCTTTGCCTGGTTTTGGAGAAAAGCAGAGAGCCGAGAGGTCAGACTAGATACAGCCACACACACAAATCCTCAGTGTAATAAAAACTGTGTCTCTCCTGCCGCATATTTGCGTTTCTGAGCGGCCTGATTAGACAGAAAAACTATCACTGAGGATAGATATTGGAATCCTGCCTTTTAAATAATTCAGGTGAGCTTAATGAAAACCAGTTGTTGAGTGGTGGCTTCACCTCTCTAAAATTACACTGTGTTATTGTCTGTGTTATTTTGAGAGTTATCGTAAACAGAGGTTCTCAGTGGAGAAGCTAATGCTAACTATGGTTCCACTATTGTGTAAAAAAGGCCCTAGCAATTCAACAATTGGTTGCTCGTTGACATATAGCCATATTATATAAATGATATAGTTACAAAACATTACTACATCATTTTAATACTGCAATAGCCAATGCTCAGATGTGCTTTATTCCATTTTTTAAAAGGTGAAGGAAAAGCAATAAAAAGAAAAAGGTTAGGACAAATAAACAGTCATAAAAGGATGGATGAGAGAGAATGAATAGAAACATAAAACTATAAATATGGATAAAAGAACAGAATAAAAAAACAAAACAAAGTAACAGTTAACTGGACCTATACCCCGACAAAAACGAACCTGGGTTCAACTGAACTGCCTCAACAACACAGAAAAAAACACTGGAGAGTGAGGGATCCTACTCTGGGCTCGTCTTTTCTATCTGCACACACTTGGCCCTGCAGTCGGAAGCTGAATGAAGTCTTTACGGCGTGAGAGCGGCTGGAAGTCGTCTCGGCAGAGCGCACATGACTGGGGCTCGGCTTTGTGTTTCATCCGCTCCCTGAGTCGCTGGAGCTGTCGGCGGGGCCCGCCTGGCACCGTTATTATTCCACACAAGAGCCGTGCGTCGGCGAGGACATGGGCTTCAAAACGCCTGACAGTAATTGGTGGTGCCGTTCCACCCTTTATTTTTCATTTCGGGCCATTTTTCGCTCTTCTCTCTCAACATGGACTGTAGATTTTTCTGGAAGCGTGGCGTCCATGTTGCATCTCATCTCTGAGCCAGTACTGACAGCTCTCTTGCCACTCCCTCTCTGGCTCTCAATCACAGAGGGTCATGCCAAATCACGCTGGCTAGAGATCGCTAACATTTTATTTGATTTGCATCATATTCGATGAACAGACATTACGACACAAACTGCCCCAGACACGACACAAACTGGATAGCATCTTTGTGTTTTTTCAGCTTACTTGTGTGTGTCCAATTATCTTTTTGCTTATTACTTTTTGTTTTTATTCATTCTTCCCATTGTACAGATAAAGAACCTGTGCGTAAATTGATTGGGAGCTATTACTGAACTATTTCTTCTGAACACTTTTTCTGGGAGGCGAGTAAGATTTCACAGAAGTTGCTAAGCTATGTATACGCTACGTATTCCTGTGTGTTTAAGTAGCCAACTGAGGAGTCTGATGAGCCCTGGAGAGCCTGTGATCTGAGCAGGTTGGTTTCGTGTGACATGTTTAGTATGCGTGCTGTGCGGGGACACACTGTACCTGGTGGCTGGGACCCACTCGGATCTCTCCCTGTGTGCTGTTTAGCCGCCTGCAACAGAAGAGAGGAGGGGAATGGTCGTAAGAAAAAGCAGGAAAATTCTATCAAATAGAAAAACACCACTGAATGATTTAGACGGTCACATTATGAGTCTTGTGAGGCATATTCTTCATATTAAGTCTAGGCGATTTTTCATGTTAAGATGATATGGATATTAATGTCAATTTGAAATAGCAACACAACATAAGGATGGTTTTTGGACAATATATCTGGTGATTATATAACATTCTTCGTGTCAACTGAGCACAGCAGAGACAGCTACAGGGCCCAAAGCTCACAAACACAAACAAACCACCCTGACTTGTGGAACACTGAAGAGAACAAAGAGGCTGAAAGAGTGAGCTCTTGGCAGAGCCTCATTGTTCAGGAGGAGAGGTACAGTACACCACCTCACCCCCACCTGCACCCCCACCCCCATTACCCTCAAAGGGAGAGATGATATGAGAGTAGCGGCAGGCACCGCTGAAATGGCTGCCTTTGCGAAAAAGAGAGCCTGTCACCATGGCAACCACAATTTAATAACAGTGTTCCGATCTCCAGCTGCAGTGGATTAAAGAAAATGACAAGACCCCCCTTCCGTAAAAGCCCCCTTCCCGTTGCCACGGCAATGCGAGAATATTTTTCATATAGTCCCTGCGCGAGAGAGCGGCCCAGAAACTGTCACAATGATTTGCATCCGGAGAAACTCTCACTCCATTCGCAGGGAGGTGAGGGTAGTGAAGGGGGCGGGGGGGGGGTGCCGTCAGGCTGAACCTGGCTGGAAACCGGAGAGACTGTGCTCTGCTTGCCTGGTTGTGTTTCAAGTCTTCAAATCATAAACCTCTCTTCTGGGTATGTTTCATAAACACCAATCTCCCCCCTCCAATCCTACACAACCACATCCTCTGTGCAGGAACATTCTGGAAGGAAGGGAAAGTCCATACGGTGGACAGATGCACAGGGCACGGAACTGGCTGCAATATTAAACAAATCTCCGCTCATGAAAGAGAAATATGTTGGAAAATAAATGAGGTAGGCCTCGGATTAAGTAGTCTTTTCTTCAAAAGGGAAAGGGGAGTTTCAGCTTCACTTACAGACATACACTTTATTCTGTTCTTTCAACTATTAATTTTCATACTCCTGTGCAGATGGACAGCAACAGGATTGGAAACAGCCTTGCCAAGAGCCCATACTGTGTGTAACGTGCAAAAACCAGGTGATCTCTGGACAGGCCACTTTCAGCTGTGTGTCAAGTCTGTGAGACAAGGCCTGGGAATAGCAGCAGGGCTCCTGAACGCGTCTGCTAGAAGCATTTTGGCAGAGCGAGGAGACGGCAGGCGCTTGCACAGGACAGGGGAATCTATAGGCAGTCATAGCACAACCTTTCCAAACTTGACACTGAGAGTTTGGAGGCAATTCTTATAAGCAAGAAGGAAAATGAACAAAAACTGTATAAAATTAGCATCAACAGACATGCTGATTTTTACTTTATAACTTTCTTTACTTTTTAAGTTTAAAAAGACGTTAAGATGAGCGTCATATTTTTGCAATCAAAAAGCCATAACATAAAACAAACTTATGTCCAACTATCAGCCAGCTCATCCACAGTGTTCAACTCTCCATTAGATTCAGCAGACTAAGCCAGCAAGTGTCATGGTTAAGTCTTTCCTGAGTTCAGGAGAGAGGCCATGGCACAGTTCTACTTAACTTTAAAAAATGCTACGTTCAGAATTATTTTTTACGGTGGGTTAAAAAGTACAATACAAGAAACTGCCCTGCTGTCCCACTGAACATATTTCACAACGCCCAAATAAAAAGCAACATTAACTTCCATGTGTATGCAAAAAACAAAAACAATCTTCTCTGCACACCCTGTGCACTTTCTGCTAATATGGAAACAATCGAAGCTTTAAGTTAAAGTCTTTAGTATTTATGGTATTCAAAGTATTTATAAAGATCATTTTAAAACAACTCACATTGACCAGTGCTTATAATAATGCTTATAATAATGTCATGCTTCTAAAATAAAGTTAGAAACTACGAATCACAAGTCTTAATAACAACAATTTACAGACACATGAAAAACATGGATTTAACTGGCTTTGTCTGTCCGCTCAGATACAAATTCCATGATCAAATTCATCGGATTTTCATGATGAAAATAATATTGTCATTAAACTTCACATTAGAAATCCACAACTAAGGCACTGAAAGTGCTCATTGTATTAACTTGATGTATTACTTGTTTATTACTCTTACAGACACATCTTATTTTTTGACATTAAGGACAAAAGCAGTGCCTTAATATCACATGTAACCATAATAATTCTATTAAGCATCAAAACATCACAGAATATGTTCTTTTTTAAGTTATGGGTTAACTTCATTCATAACTTTTCTAAAGCCTAATATATAATATATTATATATGCATATATGTTTGTGTTAGCCTATTAGTTATCAGCGCGCATCTTTTACAATTCAAGATAGATTAGGCATGTCCCACTCATTGTTTTAAAGTAAACTTGTCACGACTGTTTTCTGAATGAAATCCAATCCACCGCAAATTCCCCGCATAACATTTAACTCCACCACGAGAACAGTAATCAAGACAAACCCCGCCCCTTCCACCAATATCATCCAATCCTCGCACGACTGTAACACTGTCATAACATTGCATAAATACAGTGAAAGGCTCAAACTTTTCCTGATAATAATGCTAACGCAAAGAATGCTACTTGAACAGGAGTCTCCGCGCTTCTGCACAGTGAGTACAAGCGTGCACAAAGCTCCCGTTCGCCTCCAACGCCATGTCATCTCAATTGTAAACACGAGAACATAGAGTACTGCAAAATGGAGTCCTCAAAATCAAAGGTTCTCTTTCTAACAAGGCAACAAAAATAAGAAAGTTGGGTCAACAACATTACGAGTCGCTACTGCCATGGCCGATCTCCATGTATGCTGCTGAATACATTGTAGCGGCGCTGGCTAATGTAATGCTAGCCAGGCGAATTCTAACAAGCCACTTCGCTCAAGGTATATGGTGTGTATTCTACAACGCTGCAACACAGCGAATACCGATTTTATTCAGAGTATGGTGGTGACATGCGTTCGACATAACAATTGATGTCACTGACAAAGAAATAACGCTACGCCGGCAAGGATAAAAATCCTAAAAGGTAAACACGTAAGTGAGTGCAGCAGGAATACAGACAGCGGCAAGTACAGCGCAGATTTACAGCTTAACAGGTGAACCGGAATGTGCAAAACCTACCTTCGCGGACTGAATAAGTCGTCCATGATGTAAACGAAGCAATTGCGTTTTTAAATTTACAGTTTGTCGCCTATGGTCGTTTACACAAACTCTCCTTTCGCACCTATTTCTAGGTACTCAAAATGGAGGCTCAGGCAATCGCTCGGTGAGATTTTCACTGAGCTTGTGCTGTGACCTCAGCCTTCACGCACAGCGTACAGAGTTCCCGTTCCGACAGACACAACTGAGCATGTGCCACGACCTTACACACAGACACACGCTGGAAACGCAATCCATCTCCTCCGCACGTCTGCTCCATAAACAAGGCCGAGTCGCGAGGTTGCTGACGCCCCGTACAGCATACCAAACAAGCGGAGCGGGGAGGGAGGGAGACAGCCGGAGAGGGTGATAGACTGTGATTGAGTGGGGCCCCGGTTAAGGGGGCTCACAAGATGCAACGGCGGAGATGAAACGCAGCGCCTATGCAAGCCCCCAGATTCTCAAACCCTCTTTCCCCCCTTTTTCGCGATTTCCGGGGGAATAAATGGAAATCCTTTATTATCAGCTCACATGACTGTTGTGCCAGCCCTCTGTGATGGCTTTGCAGGGTTTATTTTCTTCACAGAGCCCATCTTTACCAGCAGCTTTTGCTTTCATTTCTGGCTGCATTTCATTCATGGAATATGAGATAAGAGATAGAATATGCCTGAACAGAAATTCAGAAGACACATATTCTCCCATACAATTGAAAAGTTCAATATTTAACTTCTATACCAAGGATGTCTGAACTAAAACATTTGAACACCTCCCGTCTGAATAGGGGTCTGCAGTTCATAGCACTGGAGCTTTTTCCAAATATATATCCAAGCACATCTATTTGAATATTTTACTTCTATACCAAGGGTGTCCGGACTAAAACATTTGAAAACCTCCAGTCTGAATAGGTGTCTGCATGTTATAGCACTGGAGCTCCAAATATATATATCCAAGCACATCTATTGTCAGAATTTCAAAGACACTGAAGACACAAAATTATCCCGATTTAATTCAAGGGAAAGACATAGCTCACAAGCTCAAACATCTAGAGGAGGGTAGAGCTTGGTCTAAAGTTGAAATGTTTCAAGAACTACTCTCATCAAAGCTGTGTAAGCGTTCAGACAAACTTACTCTGAAAGTTGATTGCTTACAGTACAATCTACTATACTCTGTAGCAGGAGAATACATGTAAATTAGGGATGCAACGGTTTTCGGTATTTTATCGAACCGTTCGGTTCGCCCTGTTCGGTTCGGTTGACCCAGGTGAACCGCGATATTACGGTATGGGTGACATTAAACTTTTAATTTAATATGTGGTTATAATGAATGCACGCATGTATTGGGCGATAGCCATGACTGCTTGGGACCCAGGGGACTGAGTTCTGCGCTCCACAACCATGCAACAACCAATCAGAATTGTACTGACTTTCCCAAGAGCCAATCAGCGCTCTGAATGCAGACGCTGGAGATCCATATGAGGAGAAACGAAACTTTCCCTGTTGCAGCACGATCATGGCGAGTCATCAAGAAACGGAGAAAAGAAAATTTGAAGGCATCGTCATCTTACAAATCAGCTGTATGGGAACATTTTGGGTTCAGTGTGGAGTATGATGACAAAGGGAAAAAGATCGTCAGCAAGCGAGGCACGGTGTGCAAGCATTGCTTTACTACGATCGCCTACTCCACAGGTAATACATCCAACATGTTGCCACTTGACCCGTCATCACCCGGCTGTAACTCTAAGTGGAGCAGCACGGTTTGTCGCCGAAAACACAACCATCCATTGCTGCAGCATTTCAGCAACAATATGCTTATAATTCCGAAAAACACAAGGCAATATCCAACTCAATGGGCGTCTTCATAGGGAAAGACATGCAGCCCTATTCAGTAGTTTTAGGCACGGGATTCCGTCAAATGATAAAGACCATTGATCCTCGTTTTAATATCCTCTCCCGCACGCATTTCAGCAGCAAAATAATTCCAGAACTGTATGAAGTGACTAGGAGAGAGGAGGTTTGTTCTGTTGTTCTTTAAGGGTGTATTTATAACAGTTAAGTATTTTCTAGGGTTTAAGTGTGTGAATGACAATGTTTGTTGTTTGAGTTTATTGAATAATGTCAATGTTTACATTTCACATTACTTTACAGTATACTGCACTTTACTATTTTTAATATTGCCTGTTTTTGACAGAAGGCCAGAATAGTGTTCCTTGTTTAAAATACATTTTGTGATTTGACTTAATATGTGCCCTTTTTACATTTAATTGCATCTTGCATTGTCTCTGCAAGTGTGAGTAGAAGCACCTTGTTGACTTAAAATAGAAAAGACAAATATAACCTAATGCGTGTTAGCGGCAGGATAATATTGATATATCGAAACCGAACCGTTACCGTGGCCCAAAAACCGTGATACAAACCGAACCGTGGCCACACTGTACCGTTGCATCCCTAATGTAAATGTAATGTAAAATAAACTGTAATTATAGAACTTTATCTACATTCAATCACAATACAATTGGAAACACTTTGAACCTCAAAAGTTTAACCACGTTTAAAAGAGAGACTTATGTTTGTTAAAACTGTTAAAGGGTAAGACCATGCTTTAAAAAAAGCTCTTCTTCAATACAGCTGGTTGAAGAAGCAGAATAATTCCACTATAATTCTGGCCACATCTGAAAACAGATCACCTTATTATATTTTAGCCTCCATGAAAAGGACACACACACACACACACACACACACACACACACACACACACACACACACACACCCAGTGACCTTCAAAGTTTGTTTAACACTGAGATAGTTTGTTAGCAGCAGCATAATGTGCTGCGTTAAAGGGCCATCACTAAACTGTAAACTCCCACAAAAAATCTGCTGAACCTGAAATAATTATTGTTACAGCACCAAGGTGCATTCTGGGACGGACTACCAAAACTAAGATCTCCAAAGGGAGATACCACCACCAGCCAAACCAACACTATTATTAAATCCAAAAAGTGTGGTACATACAAGACATCCAAAACTCTGTAAATATATTTCGCAGGCACACTTGACAGCTGAAGCTGCAAAGGCAGCACAGGGATCTCAGTGACAACAAACTTCGGACAGATAGATTCAAGTTTCAGACATGTAACCTTTTTCTTCTATCAAGTAAATGTCAGGCTGCTCCGTCCACAATGCTACTGATTTGTGTGATTGTGGTCTCAATGACCATTTATATTTCATTAGTTCTGCAAAGCAGGTGTACAGATGGGGACTGGGCAGTCTCATAAGCATGACTTCTCTATCAGGTAGGAGGTTCGGCTAGCGTTGTATGTAAACTTAGCTGTGTGTAAACTATTTTGAACAGGAGGGGTTTGTTGAATGAGAAAAACTGTGCGTTTCCTTTATGTGTGAGGATGCTTCTTCTAAAAAGAAATGTCTCAAAATGTTCTCGCTAGGTCTTGTTCCAAGAAGCAACCCGATGTTGTCATACAGCTCCATAAACGCAGAAAGAAACAGCCATTTGTTTCCTAGGGTATCCATCAGAAGGCTGAGCCTATAGGTGGGGTCTATGACTGGGGTCATTCTAGCACCAGCTTCCAAAATTGACAATCTTGGTCTAATCTTAAACTGTACTACGGTTGGTAATGTACTGTGCACACTGCACAGTACACAATCTGGCATAGCTGTGCAAGAGATATTTTGTACAACCAACTACATCCCTTGACAATGACAGTGCAAGAGATTACCCAACCTAACAATGACCAGCTATCAAATTCCAATGCAGCCAATTAAAGCATGTATATGGAGGCCCAGTAAAGAATAATTGGGAGAAAATCTCAGTTATAGCAGAGTGTCGGATCTGTTGGTTAAAGAGCAGTAGGCTAATATTTCATATTCCTCAACATGTATAAGCCCTAACCCCCCCCTTAAACGTAAAGTTCAAACATGCTACAGGACTTCTGCACAACACTGCAAGACACAACTGCTTACAGTGCCCACAGTGCAAACAGCACACGTGAACCTCTGAGAGCAGGCCTATCTTCTGTCTTCTCCACTTTCGGTGACCCTGCTATCTTGATTTGCACAGGAACACACTCAACAAAACATCCCGTCACAGACTTATGACTTTACATCAAGCCAGAAGTCACCAAACACAGAGAGAAGGTATCTGCGTTCGTGACTTTTCCTCTAAGCACGGGCCAAGCCAAGAGCATGTGTTTAGCATTAGGAGCTTGACTGCAGGGCTAAATGAAGTGAGAAAAAGCTGCAGAACAGGGAAAGTGAATTTATCACCCAATACTTTCTGCCAAGGCAGAAATGTAAAATAATAAAAAACACTGGAGCGGGATGATAAACAGCCAGGGAGCAGGCAATAGATCCAAATAACCTTATTTCACTCTTGCAACAGATCTCACAGTCCATGAGGAATGATATTTTTGTGTCGGAGGAAATGATCATTCAGATCCACGGACCTGAATAGTCAAGGCCACCAGCCGAGGGATTTAGTAATGAAGCTTACTGCAGAAGGGCCCGACTGTGTTGCCTTTAACAACAGTGTAATACGAAAAGTATACTAAGCAAACTTTCAAGCAAAGTTTCAGTTGCACAGAAACTCTAGCTGAGCGACCCAATGTTACGCATGCACAAAATAGAAGACTCCCTGAAGTCACCAAAGGAATGAATGAAAGCAATAGTAACACATTAACAGCAGTGAACAGGGTGGATTCTTTTTCCCTCTGTGGTTTTTGATGACACAAAAGCCATCTCATTGAGGGAAGTGAATAAAGGATGGCTGGGGATCGTGTATCACTGACGCACACAGTGCAAAACTGTAGGTCCTCTCCTCACACAGTAACAATGTCCGAGCGCTTTGTCACCAAGCTAAACCGCTGACGTCGACTGAATTGGACTTACGGGTCAGAGGAGGCGGTGTGTGTTTACAACAGACCACGACCCCCCAGGTTAGAGGAAAAGCTATTCACACTGCAGCCGGGCCTCAAGCGATTTGTTAAGATTATCCCAGAGTTGCTTTGGGGAGAAAGGATGGGGCTATGGAGGGGGGGGGGGGGGGTGGTAATCGCAATGTATCCACAAACTAGGCGTGCGACGGCACAGAACGGGCCTTCATGTGCCGTTCCGGGGGCTGGCCTAAGGTGGGAATACAGGGATGGATGTAGGAAGGAGAGGAGAGGAGAGGAGAGGAGAGGAGAGGAAAATCAGTCCTTACCTTGTCTCTGGGTTGTATCCCAAGATGTAGAAGAAGGAGTCGATGCGGGCTTTGAACTCCTTGGCGGCGAATATGTCAGAGAAGTGGGTGATGTTGCACTTCCCTCTGCACCACACACACACAACAACAAAAAACAGGTTAGTTTATGATTCCACTTGCAGATCCACAACAATGCCAGGGTGCAGTGAGTGGACGTTTGAAAGCACAGAACTGAAAGTGAAGAGGGATCTGTGTGTGCACTTTTGTTTTGAGTGTCTTTGTGTGTGTTTGAACTGGAAGAACAGGGGGGAAGGCTACCCCCCACCCACCCGAGTCATCAACAGCAGCAGCAGGTCTCGAGTCTCTAACTTTCATTCCTCTCCAGGTAAATCACTACCGCTGCAGCCCAGATAAAAGATGAATGCTTGCACCATACAGACACACACACAGACTCACAGACTCACTCACACACACACACACACACACACACACGCTCAGCAAGCACTGCACAGCTACATCTTGATAGCATTTTGTATTCTGATACATTTCTGCTCTCCCTCCCTTGCTCGGTGCCTCTCTCTCTCTCTCTCTTACTCTTTTTCCTCTCAAGAGTGTCTGGGCCTATCAAAATAATAGGCATCACAGTGGCCCGGGAGCCCTACTGAGACACAATACACCTCGCCCTGGCCAGATAAAAGGCGTGCGTGGGTCCGACTGCCATTACAGCATCCCACTGGAATTTGGCAAAGTTGATCTAAAGCCCTGTAATAAGTCAAATCAAAGGGGGCTCCACGGCGGCAGGGGTTGCAGCCAATTTGCCCTGGAATCAGGGGGTCCAGGGAAGTGGCTTTGTGTGCTGCTTCTGCTGCTGCTGCTGCCGCCTCGACTACGGTGCTTCCAGATGGTTTGTGTTAAGGAAGGCGAGAGAGAGGCAGGAAAAGAAAGATGAAGATGAAAAAAGGTATATAAAGGAGAGAAAGAAGAGAGGATATCTGGTTTCAGGATACAGACAATATCCATGCCGGTCCAGAAAATAGGAGACTATAGACAGACATTTTCCGTGAGCAGTGAGGAGGACTGTTGCTGCAGACAGTGAAGATCACACAATGGATTTTCCTCCTGGCTTTACAGCTCATCAAACTCAGCTATCAGAGGAACTGGATGGAAGCTTTGTCAAGTCCGTTCCATAGAAAGCCAGACAGAATCTCTCATATCACACCCACCAGTCCATACACTTGACACATGAGTATATGAATTCCTATTTTGCATGGATAAATGCGTGCTTGCGTGTATGCACAAAAGAAACAAACACAGATGCAAAGCTGATCTCCATAAAACTGGGCCAGCCTACTTTCCGTCCACATAGTGAGTGCATGCACAAATACGTGTACCTGTGTGTGTGTGTGGGTGTGTGTGTGAGTAAGGGGGGTGTATTACCTGAGAGCAGCAGCATGGTACGTGTCCACATAGTCAGAGATGAAGAGCTCTCTGCTCTTGACCACGGGGTCAGTGATGACCAGATCCCTGCCAGAGTCTGCAGGAGCACACATGAAAGACAGGGTCAGCACACAGGTGCACATGTACATGTACACACACACACACACACACACACATCAAGAAACATACATTAATACCAAAGAGCTGACTTGCACACTCAGACAAGGTATTTCCCTAGCCACCAATGCCATGGATATAAAAAAGTGAATATATTATCACACAAAAATACACATGAACTTCAAGACACGCACACACATAATTTACATGAAGGAAAATAGTAATTTCCACTACATAACCATAAGGGTCTGTGGTAATTCACCTCCAAGAGGCTGGCATTTAAAATGTAAATGAAAATGACTTAAAAACCACTACGTTTTTCTTCCAGAAATTCAGAGAAAATATTCATACTTTTTTTTCTCAAGGCAAGATAAAAGTGCTACATTTGTCAAAGCCAGTTATTATTCTAGGTCAGTGGGTTTTAAGTGGGTGTTCTGCACAAATATTATAGCACTGGAAAGGAAAACACCAAATGTGTGTGTGTGTGTGTTCCATCTTCACTGCGCTGGACAGTGAGTGAGTAGTGAGCAGAGGTTTTGTGTGCGTGCGTGTGTGTGTGTGTCTGGCACAATGACACGAGGCGATAACGACTCCGCTGTCTGTCTAGAGTGTCTGCCTCAAACAGAAGGCTTATTACAGCTGGCTGGGACATGTTAGGAGTCGGCCGGGGGCTGGGGGTATTGTGTGTGGCCATCATTACAGTGACAAATGCCACCACACACACACACCACGAGGAAGCCTGTGGATGAGCGTTTGTCATGTTTCGCTCTCACTCTCCCCCTCTCCCCTCGTAGGCTGAGGACAATCACAGGCGGCCATGTCAGACAGCTTGTCTGTGGCGTGCACCAAACAGTCTGTCTCTCTCTCTCTCTCTCTCTCACACACACACACACACACACACACACACACACACACACACACACACAGGCACACACACACACACAGGCACACACACACACACACACACACACACAGGCACACACACATGCCTACGTGTCTGACTCGCAGCCAGGCAGCTCTGAGGAATGCACAGGCAGTGCAGAGAGGAGGGGGAGTGTGTGTATGTGTATGTGTGTGTGTGTGTGTGTGTGTGTGTAGAGGGGGTTGCTGGGTAAATGTCTGCTGATTTTATTAGAGCTAAATCAAAGCAGTACTGCCACTAGCTGCTGGATGCACTCTGGAACACCCAGTGAGGCTGCACCTCTGTTGCTGCTATCGCTGCCATTTTACCCATCATCCCCTGCTGGCTATGTGTGTGTGTGTGTGGGGGAGTGGGGCAGGGGAGGGCGCTGAAGCTATTTGCACTTGACGCGCTCACCACCCCCAGGGCCCTGTGTTTGATTTGTTTTTCAAGGCAGCGTAGTCAGGGGAACAAAAGCAATGGTGTCCTGTTCTACCTGAGAACAGCTTCACTATGATGAGTAACCTCAGAAGAATAGAGAGAGAGAGAGAGAGAGAGAGAGAGAGCAACAGAGGGGCACAGAGAAACAAGATGGAGGCGACAAACCCTTAAACACATGGTAACACTCTCTCTTGGCTCACACTTGTGTCTTGGGTCTTTCTCCAGAACCCTCCCCACACACACACACACACACACACACACACACACACACACTACATATATCGGACAGAGCCACTCACCGTTCTCATTGTTGCGGTCCTGCACCAGGTGCTGGTAGACGGAGTCGGGCACCTCAGACTGGCGGTAGTACCACTTCACATTCATCAGCAGATGGTCCCGTTTACTCTGCAACAGAGGGAACATGGCAATAAGCCGTCAATAAACGTCAAACACCACAAACAGACAATGCTTGTTTGTTAACGGCTGCACAAACTGGGGCCTGTTTGGCAGATGAGGGGAGAGGAGGAGGAGGAGGAGGAGGAGGAGGAGGAGGTGGAGGTTTGCTCCCCCCGTCTTAAGCTGGCCAAAAAACCTTCAGTAGAGGCCAGTCAATTAAAAAGGGATTGAGCACATTTAATTCTTCAATAAAGTAAACAGAGCATCACTAGGCAAGGCCCCCAAACTGGAGGGAGATGATAAAAACGTGGAAAAATCTGTTTCCAGCATACCAAGCCCCCCGCCTCCTTGTTCTCTCTCTCTCGTTCATGCAATGAAATGCAGTCATTTTTCCATGAATTTCACAAATGAGGTCATAAAATGCATCTCAACTCCCAACACACATCTGTGTGGTACAGACGCCATCACACATTTGAGCACAGCACGCACATGTGTGTGTGTGTGTGTGTGCATATGTGAGTGTGAGTGAGAGAGAGAGAGAAAAAGAAGAAAGAGAAAGAGAGAGGGGCCTGGTGTCATTTAGTCAGCCAGATAACCTTCCCCGCTCCCCTGGCTCCCGCCTGCACTTTGAACTGTGCCACCCGCTGTCAGAGAGGGGGACTGCAGGCAGCGGGGAGATGCAGGAGGGGGGTGTAGTACACCCAGAACAGCAGCAGGTGGCAGAACTGAGGCGCCAACCAGCCCTGCCAGAGGCATTTTCAGTGTTAAAGACAAGGGGGAGTGAGAGGGAGGCGGGGGAGAGACAGAGAGAAAGAGAGGGGGGAGGGAGAGAGAGAGAGGGGGAAAAAGAGGCCAGGCAACAAGAGGGAAAGGGCACAGCAGTGTTTATACTCACTGACATGAAATATTTATTACCCTTCCGACACAAACCCAACCCAACTGACCGTTCAAACTCTTTTTAAAACAAGCATTAAATAAAGGAGAAAAAAGAGGTAGGGAGTGGGGGGTGGGGGCAAATGGGCAGAATGGAGGCAGCCAGAAATCACAGCCATCTTTCACATGGCTGCAGATTACCACATTCCCCACAAAGCTGCCTAGGCCACCAAGCCAGGGAGGAGGAAAAGGGAGGGAGGCTGGGTGGTAACACAGACAGAAACACACACACACACACACACACACACACACACTGGGTGGATCTAAGATCCAAGTGCTTTCCAAGCTTTTACACACAAAGCTGGATCTCCAGCCCTCTCCCTCTCTCTCTCAAACACACACACACCAAAAACACACTCATCAAACACACACAGAGACACACACACACACACACACACACACACAGAGGCTTCAGTCTCTGTGGGCCCTGCTGCACGCTGGAGCATGAGGTCATTGTTGAGCAATGCTAAGCCTGCTAGTACCTCTCATTATGTTAGTGGAAAAGTCTGTAGAGAGGCCTGGAGAATTAGCTGTGATCCTCTCCTACTCCAGCCATACTGCAACCAGCCAGCCGCTGTTCTACAAGTGTAATTCAGCCACTGTCATCTCATCCCAAACACACACAGACACACAGACACAGAGAGCTTCTAACGCGCGCTACTCGACACTTTAGAAACACCTACGCACTTGCTGGGGAGTATGACCTCAAGCAGCAAGATAAAAGAGGGGAGAGGGAGGAATAGACTTTCACACACACAGACCAGGTTTTATAAAAGTAATACTTCCTGGGCCGCTATCAACACAACGTCTTCTAAAACAAAAGATGCTATTGTGATACATTATCACAGTATGGAATGATATGGGAGGGAGGGGGAGAGATAGAAAGAGAAGGAGGTATTTATGCTCATCAGGAACATTGTTCTTGAAGGGTTTTAGCGAAGTGGAGGGAGGCACTCGTGTTCCACTGACGTGCTCGAGGGAAAGATTTAAAGATTGCAACACCTCCCTCCTGCTCATACAAGCATTTGTTCTCTCATTCCCTCTCTCAGACACACACTATCTCTCTCACACACACACACAAACACATATTTATGATGATTTAATCAGATTCAGTTAGAGTGGTGGAGGCAAGAGTGCATCTTCGCCACTTCAATTTATGGCCTGGAGAATTAACAACCCCACTGTAGGTCATAAAACACAGCGCTCTGACAGCCTCCGACACGGAAGACACGGGAAAAAGAGGAATCACCCAAGGTACGCACTCGCATGCACAAGTCATGGACAGACCTCGGTCATTGCTCTCGCTCTCTCTCTCACACACACAAATACATACACACACACACACAATTACAGACACACACACAGACACACACACAGACACACACACACACACACACACAATCACATACATAAATACACAAAACTGCATCTCATGACCTTTCAGACATGTCTACAGTCTACAAATGACCGCTGAAACGTCTGTTTTATTATGAAAGTCTAATAGCCTAATTATGTGTGCATGTGCAGAATCATCCAGATAAGCACTTTCAGGCAGAGAGAGAGAGAAGAGAGAAAAGAGAGAAGATATGGAGCAAATGAGGAAGAGAGGGTGAGAAAGAGAAGAGAGGGTGAAGAGAGGGAGGGATAGAGAGAGTGGCCCCATTAGAATCACAATGCTGAATTGATTAGTGGCATTCCAAACAGCATTTGGAGCTGCAGCCGCTCCGACTGTGAGCTGCAGGCTCCTCCTGCTCCCACTGAGCCTGTGTGTGTGTGATCGCAATTTACCCCAAATTTCCACCAACTAAACGCTCCCTTCTCCTCGATTCCCACCTCTTTCACACACGTACACACACACACACACACACACACACACACACACACACACACACACACACACACACACACACACAGAGTGCCAGGCTGAGACTGCCAGTGAACCAGCGAGAGAGAGAGAGAGAGAAAAAAAAAAACACCTTCCACATCTCCCCCTGTTCATTCCTTTAACCCGACCACTTTGCACCCAATATTCCTGAGTAGCGCCATTCAGGGCAGGAAATGGAGCCGGGCTCTGGGCCCTTTAGCCGCCCTGTGTGCTCTGTCTGCTGCCCCCTATCCCAGCACTGAGGGACCAGTCAACCACCCCCACCCCCACCTAAACTCCATGCCAAGGCCAGGCTGACTCTACTGGGCCTGGAAGTCTAATGGCTCTGGAAGCAGCTTTTGTCTGGATGTAGAGGCTTAGACCTGGGAGTCAGCAAGCACTACCAGCAAAGAGGAGGAGGAGGAGGTGGTAGACACCCTTTCCCTCCTTCCCCCCTGGGTGCAATCCACCAACACAAATAAGGGAAAGAGAGGGAGGGAGAGGGGGGTGGAGGAGTGAGAGGGGTAAAGAGGGAGCGAACTGTGTGAGAAAGTGTGAGTGTGTGTGGATGCGCAGCTGGGAAACAGAGAGTGCTAGTAATTACAGCAAAGCCATGTTAAGTCCTCCCAAAGCCAGGCAACAGAATGGTCTGATACGCCACAGAAGTTAGAGAAGTGAGGGGGGGAGATGGGGAAAACAAAGACAGCGAGAGAGAGAAAGAGAGATAAAGAGAGAGAGAGAGGGAGAGAGGGGGGAAAAAAAGGTGAAATTTATGGGCCAGGCTGGGAGTGTGGGCCTGGAAGGGGGACGAGGGATAGGGAGAGAGAGAGAAAGAGAGAGAGAGCAGTGAGTTTTAACAGCCGTGTTAGCCGAGCCGAGTGGCCTTTTCAGGGCTGCTCAGGAGCCTGCACCGCGCTCGTTAAACAAAATAAGCCTGGAGAAGGAGGGAGTGAGAGGGAGCACACACACACACACACACACACACATACTGTAAGGCTGTAAGAAATTACTGCACATCTAAAAACAAACATAAAACACCTGAAAATGGACTTGGGCTCGCTCGCTCACTCACTCACTAACTCCCTCCTTCGCTCCGCCTCTCTCTCCCTCCCTCTCTCTCTCTCTCCCTCCCTCCCTCTCTCTCTCTCCCGCCCTCCTCCCCGTTTCCTCCTCTCCTGTCTCCTTCTATGACCACATTCCCGCTTGGAAACAAATGGTGACCTGACAGCTCTTTTCCCCCTTAACCGCCTCTGCGGAAGCTACGGAGGGGACAATCAAGCCCTCAATCATTTGGCAAATTGCGGCTCGGGCTCATTTGGGAGCTTAGTGGGCGGTTAGCAGAGTGTGGAGACACGGCTGTTTCTATCGGTGCGCCAGCGGTGAGACGCTAGCGATGACCTGTTAATAGAGTACATGAACAGGAGGATTCATATGGAGAGTCCTGAGGGAGGCGTGTGTGTGTGTGTGTGTGTGTGTGTGTGTGTGTGTGTGTGTGTGTGTGTGCGTGCGTGCGTGCGGTATCAATCCAAAACGGTGGGGATTAAGATGGGCTTCAGGGCGGAGGGGGAGAGGAGACAGACAGGTAGAGTGCCTGCAGCGCCACTGCTGCCTGCTGAGGGGGTATGTGAGTCAGGCTCACAAGATGGCTGCTCCCCCTGCTGACGGACACACGCTGGTCCCGCCCCCTACTTACTGGTGTGTGTGTGTGTGTGTGTGTGTGTGTGTTTGATAAAAAAAAAAAATCCCACACAAATGTTATTATTTTTTTCAATGGGGATGCTATGAAAATTACATGGGGTTGAATCCCAAGTGTAAATCCTGTGCAAATAATCTACACCATATGTTGACATGTGCAAAACGATGGGGTGTTTAAGCTCAAGACGTTTGCAAAAGTGTGCTTATGGTACAAAAAACAGGTCACACCTTAATGAACAAAAAATATGAGCACACTAAGGGATCCATGTCAGGGGTTTTCCCCTATAAGGCGAGAGCTGAAGACACACACACACAAAAAAAGAACATGGCCGCCACAGCTGGAGTCCTTTGTGAGACCATGGGATCCCTCTGACATGAATGTGTGCTTGTGGTGGCCAGAGGAGAGAGTTCAGCCACAGCCTGTTCCTCGTCTAACACCCTTTAACACCCTAACATTGACACACACACACACACACACACACACACACACACACACACACACACACACTCTTATATGCTGGAGAGAGTGTACGGGTAAAGCTGAGCAGAGCCAGTTTCCCTGTCCCCACTGGCCCCTGCCGCACACACACACTCACAGGAAACGTGTGTTTATTTTCCAAATGTTTAGATTGTGCTTCTATTTCGCAGCCTATATCCAAACTCCCCCTGACCCCATCCGACGCTCCGGTTACAGCCACGAGGAGCCGCTGAAATAGGGAGGAGGAGTGGGAGAGGGGGAGGAAGAAGAAGAAAGGGGAGAAAGATGGAGGGGGGGTAGCAGGATCTATGACTTCCTCCAGGAGGTAAAGGCAGGAAATGGACTCTAAAACCTCAGAGGGTGGGGGTGGAGGGGGAGTGTGTGTGTGTGTGTGTGTGTGTGTGTATGTATGTATGTGTGTGTGTCAGTGAAAGAGAGCTAGCGCGTGAGAGAGAGTTGCTCCAGTGCTCCCGAGCTGATCGTGTTGCACACTAAACCATCCCAGGAATTTCTGAAACATTTATGAAGATAAATACACAGACATCCACACACACACACACACTCCCCACACATACATTCACAACTTTGATGCAGGGCCGTAGCAGGTCATGAGGAAAATGTGTAGCTAGAGGCATTACTTTTTTATTGTTTAAACACACACACACACACACACACACACCCTACTGCTGCTGTAGAAGGTATGCTGCAGTCTATGTGGGCAGTATGGCGCTGGCTTTATGGCATTACCGCAGCAGTTCGCATAGAGCCGGCTAATCTAGAGGCCAAACATGATGTGATTAGTGCCGAGCAGGCAGGAAGAGCAGGCCGCCCCAGCAGCAGCAGCTCCACCATGATGGATGGAGCTGAAGCAGCAGTGTTTCCGTCCAGAGCTGCTCGCCACGCACTTAGACAGTGACCAGACACACACACACACACACACACACACACACACTCTCTCACAAAACGGGTCCATCTGGGGCCCCTGCACACAATGAGTCACACAGCTGTGTGTGCGCGCCACATCCCCATAGAACTCTCAACAGCCCCATTCAACAAACCAGCCTGTGGAACAAAGGCGCACACCAGTGAGCGGGTGAGTGTGTGTGTGCACGTAAGAGTGAGAGTGTGTGGTGGGCTTGGATGTTTGAGGGGGATCTTTTGTAAAAAACCTGTTCTCAGGCTTTCTTAGTAACAAGGTTCTGGTGGTATGAAGGGAAATGCTGGTCTATTTCACACACACACACACACACACACACACACACACACACACACATCTAAAACAGCTGGTGCTGCTCCACACTGTACTCTGCTCTGGCTGTGTGTTACAGTGAGGCTGCCTGATAGCGTACATACTCACATTACTGCCCTGCCCGAGCTCCTCGCAGGCTGAAAGTAATCACGCTAAACAAGTGCTGATTACACGTTTCCTTCCCCGCAAAAAAAAAGAAAAAGAAAAAAAGGGCCGCTGTACACTTTCCTCCTCCTCCTCTGCCTGCCAGCGAGGACGAATGAAGGGGGGGTGAAGGGGAGGAGTTTGTGTGTGTGTGTGTAGAGGGAGGGGGGTCACAGCTGTGACTGCAGTGTGGTCAGGACCTTTGTGCTGATGAGCCCCCGTGTGTGTGTGTGTGTGTGTGTGTGTGTGTGTGTGTGTGTGTGTGTGTGTGTGTGTGTGTGTGTGTCTGGCTGCCCGCGTGCTATTTGGATATTAAATCTGTGCTCGCTTTGAACACAGTCTGCCCATCTGTCATCCGCGCTCCTTATTGGATTTGATGAGCATTAGCCAGTTCAAAGTGGGAGATTTTCATTGTAACAAAACCAGCTAACCATGCCCCCACAACCCCTACACACACACCCACACAAACACACTTTGCCCAACCTCCACAAAGACACAGCCCTACCTCAACACACACACACCGCCCAACCTCAACACATACATACACACGCAACCACTCCTGCCGTTTTCCTAAGCCCCTCCTTCCTCTGCTACTCAAAAACACATACAGTACTCACTCAGACACACAGCCCCTCCTTTTTCACACACACACACACACACACACACACACACACACACACACACCCTCTAAATGAAGTCCTGTGCCACAGCACGCGGCTGGTAACAAAAGCTTGCTACAGAGATCTGAAGATGTTATCAGTGTCGTGCTCTTGTCCCCTTGGCAGAGAGGGAGGGAGGGAGAGAGAAAAAAGAAAAGGAAGAGAGAGAGAGAGAGAGAGAGAGAGAAAGAGAGAGAGAGGGTGTGTTTGTGTGTGTGTGTGAAAGAGAGAGACTCATGCTGCACAAATAATGCTAATTAAGCCTGGCTCTCTGCGAGCCACATCCATCAGGCTCGCTGCAGTAATCATATTCAACACGACAGCCACACTCTAAAACATTTAAAAGTCGCAGCACTCCACATAATCACTCACTCAAACACACACACACTCTCTCCCTCCTGTTGCCAGGCTGCCTACTCTACCCCTGGTGACGCAAGACGAGATGGAGGAAACAGATCCCCCGCCACCCCGCCAAATGAGGAAGTGGGACAGACAGGCGGTAACGTGCGTTCAAAAGAGTCTGCGCCGTGACAATCTATGACAGGTGTGATCACGCCAACCCCCCCCCCCCCCCCTCCTACCTCTCTCCCCTCCCTCGTCTTCTTTCTCCTTTTCTTTTCTCCTCGTCCACATTCCTCTTTCTTCTCTCCCTCCCTCCCTCCCTTTAGGTGACCTCCCGGTGCCCTCAAACGCTTAGCAGTTAATGACTGATATGCACAGAGCGGGTTATGGAGCCGGCCTCTGTGAAATGATTGACATTGTGGGCCGGTAACAGCCTTGTTAATGCTGTGAAGGACTGCTGCCTACAAAAGGAAAGAGGGGGGGGTGGGATTTTTTTTCCACCACTGCCGCAAAATCACCCTCCTCCCTTTACTGTTATTAAATGTTTTGGGGGGGGGGTTATTTTCCTTGAAATCTGTTTCAGGGGGTAAAAGCATAAAGTGGGACATGAGTCAGTGAAGGTGATTGTGCGCCGTAGTGCAGAATGGGGGGGGGGGGGGGCTATAAATAGGCTCCCATCTTGACTACTTCATCACCACTGTGATCTGTAAAGGAAGGGGAGGTGAAAGGGAAGAAAGGATTGCTGTAGAGGAGAGATGGAGAGATAACATTCACATCCGCATGGAGGGAAGGGAGGAGGGAGGAGGCACTAGATCTGCCTCTGCCTGTCTGCCCCTCTCGCTCTTTCAACTAAAACTTAGTCTCTCTCTCTCTCTCTCTCTTTCCCCTGACTAAACCTCCTTCTCTCCGTCTGTCTGTGTGTGTATAACTCCTACACAGTCGATTCCTCCAGCAGTGCTGGCCCTGGGTTCCCTGTGTGGCTGACTAACTCTGTGTTGAGTAGGCGTGGAGGCCACCAGTCACTGTTACTACCAGCCTAGTCTGCAGCCATCAGCTCCACACACACACACACAGAATGGACTCAGAGGACTTCTGGGAGGGTGAACACACGCACACATACACACACACACACACACACACACACACACACACACACACACACACACACAGATATGCAGCAGCCTGGGATTGTAAAGGACACATTCTGTCTCGGTAGCTAAAGCCAACAAGAACCCAGTCAACATGAGCTGCTTCACAGTACATACACACACACACACACACACACACACACACACACACACTGCAGCAGAGCCTCAATTCCACTCTGACAAACGTGACAGATTGAGACGGCAGATCCAGTTACAACAGCTAACTCACACTCTCCTCCTCTCTATTCCCCTCCTTTCTCCCCCTTTTTTTCTTTCTGTGAAATCTCTTATCTGAAAGTGCACTGGTCTTGTAATAAGTCCTGGAGAGGCAGCTGGGAGTGGGGAGAGGGTCCCGGGCAAAGAGGAGAGGAGAGGAGAGTGGGGAGATCGAGCCGCAGCTGCTATTCCTCCTGCGAGGATTAGAAAGCTGTGGAGTGGCCCGGGTACGTTTGAGCCGTGCCGCATTCTTCAGCCGACCCTCGAGGGGGGGTCAGCGTAGGGTTACTGGTTCCTTGAGGCCTCTCAGTGAGCAACACAACCTCGACACCAGAGAGTGCGAGTGTGTGTGTCTGTGTGTGTGTGTGTGTGTGTGTGTGTGTGTGTGTGTGTGTGTGTGTGTGTGTGTGTGTGTGAGAAAGTGACTGAGTGCAAGAGAGTGTGTGTGTGTGTGTGTGTGTGTGTGTGAGAGAGAGAACGTACACTCGAGTACATGACATGTCTGACAGGCAAAGCTGGGGCCTCAACACAAAATGTCAAGGGCGGCAGAAACGTCAAAGGAGAAAAACTATTTTTTCAGCAGTTTTAGCGCAAACACGTACGGATCCGGCCCTCCTTCAAAAGAAAATGGGCCACCCACCCCCCACGTCCCGTGTTTCCAGTTAAAGAAAAGGGCCCAGTCGGTGATGTCAAACACACGCCGGGGCCGGAGGTCGCCTTTACTGCACTTCCTGACTTGAGTCAGTGGAGACTGCTCATTAGGACAGCCAGATGACTCAGGGAGGAAAGTAGCTCTGTGTGTGTGTGTGTGTGTGTGTGTGTGTGTGTGTGTGTGTGTGTGTGTGTGTGTGTGTGAGGAGTGTGAGGAGTGTACGTGTTCTCACTTAGAGTTAGTATACTGTCAGTCACACACTGGGGGAGACACTAAGAACTGAACAGCAGGGCAGCTAAATGAGAGAGAAAAAAGAGAGGAGGGGGGAGAGAGAGAGAGAGAGAAAAAGAGAGAGAGAGAGAAAGTGTGTTCTGTGTGTGTGTGTGTGAGTGGTGGTGGAAGAGTAGACAGGTTGGGGTCTACAGAACTAAGGGGCTTTTCAGCAGCCTAATATGCCCCTGTGGCCTGAGCATGCCCGGCTGGCTGATCCTGGCAGTGGTGGACAGAGGTATCCAGCCATGCAGAGACAGTGACAGGGGGTGGTGTGGGTGGTGTGTGTGTGTGTGTGTGTGTGTGTGTGTGTGTGTGTGTGTGTGTGTGTGTGGGTGTGTGGGTGTGTGGGTGTGTGGGTGTGTGGGTGTGTGTGCGTCTCTCTGAACTGTGGGTTGGGAGGAGGGATTGGCACAAGGGCAGGAAATGGGCACACGTCTTGGTTAAGCCACAGCTAATCGATGAGCCTGCTCCGTCAAAGTGTGAACCTGAGCTGGTGCTTAAAACCGCCTGGAGGTATTGGATGCCGCTGCCAGACACACACACACACACACATTCTCTCTCTCATGCACACACAAACACACACACACACACACAGCACAGCTCCAAGCCTACCTGGAACAATGGGCTTTGTTGAGGCAGCTTTGCCTGCCCCAAGCTCTCTCTCTCTGGGTCTAATTGCCGGGGTGACTGTGCCATGTCGGGTGATTATTTGATTGGGCTGATTACAGTGCTCACCTTACACTGGCAGAGCAAAGGGAGGGAGAGAGAGCTGGCACCGGGCTGTGTGTGTGTGTGTGTGTGTGTGTGTGTGTGTGTGTGTCCCAGGGGCCATGCGGATGAAGGCATGTTTGGGGAAGAGGGCGGAGGGGAGAGATGTCTGAGCAGCTCTAGGGGCTTTATGTAACAGCTGCTGTTTGGGACTCTGTGAATGTGAGAGAGAGGTGTGTGTGTGTGTGTGTGTGTGTGTGTGTGTGTGTGTGTGTGTGTGTGTGTGTGTGTGTGTGTGTGTGTGTGTGTATGTTTGTGATCGAGTGTCTGTACTGGAAGGGCTCTTGCTGCCTCCGCGTTGCGCTGTCTGTCTGGCTTACTCAAGTGGAAGCCCAGCTGATGGGAATATTTATGAACTCGCGCAAGAAAATAATACACTTGCACTGGGAAAAGGAGAAAAGAGATTGTGAACGGCAAGATACATAGGACGAGAGGGAGGAAATGAGAGAAAGACGGGGGTGGGGAGGGAGAGAGGGAGAGATAGAGAGACAGATAGAGAGAGGGAGGGAGAGAGGAAGAGAGAGAGGCGGAAAGAGCAGTGAATGCATGCTGGCGTGTTATGAAAATGCCACCCCCCTCAAACCTCTCCTCGCTCGCTCAAGGTGACCTCACCTTAACGGTGATGCAATAACATCTATTGCTGCTTCGCATGAAAGCTCAGCAGCGCAGGCACCCATATTTACAAGCACCGCTTGCAGCTGGTGCACACGCACACACACACACACACACACACACATAAAACACACACACACCTGGGGAGAGAGAAACAGGGAGAGGCTCTTATGCACGTTCGCACAATGCTGCATTGTTCAGAAAGCAGCTGAAAACGCACATTAGTGGTAATGACCCCATGGGTTCTGTCTGCAAGGGTTGCATAGTGTGTGTGAGTGTGTGTGTGTGTGTATGGTGACACACACACACGTCTAGACAGTCAGGAAGAGGCAGCCTCTGCAGCATAAGGCCAGCCCCACCCTCTGGCTGGCCCCTGGGTGGGAAGGTAAACACATGCAGGATGGAAAGGCAGAGACCTAGCACTGCTTTGGTGTCCAAACACAAACACACACACACACACACACACACACACACCACAGCACCACACCACACACAAAAAACATCTCTCTTCCTTTCTATCAAAACACATGGTTATTTAAAAATGCCTCTTGCATGTTTAAACCTTAATAAGAGCGAGAGAGAGTGTGTGTGTGTGTGTGTGTGTGTGTGTGTGTGTGTGTGTGTGTGTGTGTGTGTGTGTGTGTGTGTGTGTGTGTGTGATTGTGAGTGTGTGTGTGATTGTGAGTGTGTGTGTGTGTTGATCTGCACACACAAGTAATGGCTCTTGATCTGAGACTGACCCCAGAGGAGCTGTAAGGAGAGTGGCTGCAGGGAGCTGCTTATCTCTGTTGCAATGCAGGGAGAGAGAGACAGAGGGAGAGAGACAGAGAGCGAGAGGGAGAGTTAAAGAGAGAGAGAAAGAGACAAGTCAGAAGAGAGAGAGAGAGAGATAGAGAGGCAGGCAGGACAGAGAGAGGGAGGGATGGAGGGAGAGAGGAAAAGAGAGGCTGGGAGGCTAACCTGTCTGCCCTCAACTCCCCCTGAGTTAATTATATACAACAGTGTACTGCCACACACACACACACACACACACACACACACACAGGAATGCACATATCAACCTGGCATCAGATAAAAGGCAAGCATGTGTATGCACGCGCACACACACACCACTCCAGTCTAAATCATACACACGATTGTGACGCACCACCTGAGGCGAGACAAAGAGACAGCAGCCGACACACACAAATATCTCTTTCTTTCCTTCCTTCTCTGTCTCTCTCTCATGAAGACACATCAAAGCAGCCACCACCACTGATGTTTACAGCCGTGCGGAAATGAAAGGCAGACACACACACACACACACACACTATTACCTCTACCATTCCATCCCAAAAACCTCTCTCCGCTTCACAATATACACTGCCAGGGAAGCAAAAGGATTTGGTTGCAGACAGGGGAATGACTTGCATGGGCTCACACTGTCGGAGAGCAAGGGGGGAGGAGGGGTGGTAGAGCAGAAGAAGAAGGAGGAGAGGAGAGGAGGAGGATGAGTGGCAGCAGAGGGAGCAGAGGAGATGAGGGGAGAGTAAAAAAAGAAAAGAAAAGAGGTCTGCTTTTTAGGGGGTGAGGGGTCACGGCTGTCTCTGCCTGTGGTGTCCTCACAGTGTGCATCGCCAATCACCACACACACACCTACCCACACACACCACCCCAACTGTAACAAGAACAGCTCCACCTGGCTGACATCCTCTGCAAGGTGGACACGCACGTGCATGGGCACATGCTCACACTCATCGTTCACACTCACGCGCAAACACACACACACACACACACACACACACACTCAGCCGGCGCACGGCACTCAACCGGCAGCAACCGGCTCACCTCCTTTTTATAGAGTATCTGCAGAGGGCTGCCAGATAAGAGCCGAGGTCAATCTAATTAGATGTAATGGGCTGCAGCACACACACACACACACACACACACACACACACACACACACACACACACACACAAGCAATCTCCTTCACTTATGTACAGAGACTGATTTTCCATTCAGCAGTCTCAAATGGCTACGAGAGCATATGGTCAAACGCTGAGGTAGGAAGCAGAAAAAAAGGAAGCGGGGGGGAGGCGGCATTTCATTTGTAGTCTTTTATAAGGGCTACAGTAGCTAGACAGGCTTTATGATTTTCTTATTGTGCTGCCATTGACAGTGGTGTGTGTGTGTGTGTGTGTGTGTGTGTGTGGTGCTGACAGGGTGAGGGGATGTCTGCTGCCTCTTGGGTTCAGGCACATCACTCATAGCACTGTCTCAAGCACACACTCAGCACCTCAGAGAGAGAGAGAGAGAGAGAGAGAGAGAGAGAGAGAGAGCGAGCGAGAGAGAGATGCTGAGAGAGAGAGAGAGAGAGAGAGAGAAACTGGGGAAGAGAAATGGGGAGGGAGAGGAAGAGAGATGCTGAGAGAGAATAAAAATGAGGGAGAACCATCCAGAGAGACAAGGGGAGGGGGGGGGGGGGTTGCCAGTTGTGGAGGTAAGCATGTATAATGCATGGAGCTGTGGGGAGTGGGGTGTGTTTATTGATGGCACTCAATGCTGTATGGCTGGGCATCATTAGTATAGCATCCAGGAAATTATAAACTCCCCCCTCCGCCCCTCACAAGCCCTATCAGAGCCAGGGGAGCACAGGAGCCTCTCAAACGGGTGAGCTGTGTGTGTGTGTGTGTGTGTGTGTGTGTGACGACACGTTACCCTGGCGATGTGTAGGCTGATTGACACACGCTAAGTGTTTGTTTGTGCTCGCCGGCTGGAGATTTCCATCCATTTGCACAGCCCCTCCCTTGCTTCTGTTTTTGTTTCCCCTCTCCTTTTTCTCCCCTGCTTTCCTTATTTGTGGCTAACCCCTTCTCTTTTTCCTCCTCCTCCTCCTCCTCCTTTCCACCCCCCCCCCCCCCCTCTCTCTCTCTCTCTCTCCTGGTCCCCTGCAAATGACTATAGAGCAGAATTTGAGGAGATTTTCCACACTGCTGCTGTGAGATCGATTCCACTCTCCGCGTGAGCTACCCACACCCTCCCCCTCCCCCACACACCCAGCTCTACGCCATCGATCCGCCCGCTCTCTCCCTGAGACAGGCAGTATGAATGATTGCATAGTGCTCTCTCACACACACACACACACACACACACACACACACGCTCTCTACCGCTCCCTCTCTCTCTTTCCCCCTCTCTTCACACACAAGCTATGCACACCAGCCATGTAAATACAGCCTCACTCATAGATTGGGATTTGTCAAGCACTGGCATGTTGGGTAAATATGTATGTGTGCCCTTGTATGTATGTGCATAAGGGCTTGTGGGTCTCTATAGTGTGTGTGTGTGTGTGTGTGTGTGTATGTGTGTGTGTGTGTGTGTGTGTGTGGGTGTGCATGCGAACGAGTGTATATATAAATGTATTTGTATTCATATACGAGTGCAAGGTGTGCAGTCATGGCTGGTTGGGTAATGTGCCTTACACAGCACGCAGGCACGCACACACGCCACACACACACTTAGAAAGCTCTGTTTGTCTCTCCAAGGGCCCTGCCGAACAGCCAAAAGCCAAAAAAAAAAAGTGCACGTGGCAAGCCTTTAGATCCCCTTTTCAGGCAGGCAGTTTTGTTTGGTCTGCAGAGGCTTTCTCCTCCAGCGGAGGGGTTCAGCTCCACTACATCGGCAGCAGAGGCAGGGGAGGCAGCAGAGGCTGGGGAGGCAGCAGAGGCTGGGGAGGCAGGGGAGGCAGCAGAGGCTGGGGAGGCAGGGGAGGCAGCAGAGGCTGAGGAGGCAGGGGAGGCAGCAGAGGCTGAGGAGGCAGGGGAGGAGAGCCGTGTGGAGCAGACATGCGTGTCAGGGTAGCAGACATGGCCCCGGCCCAACGGCTTCATCAGTCAGCCCCAGATAGAGAGAGGAGAGCAGGGAAAACAGAGAGGAGAGGCACCGCTCAAACCAACAGACACACACACATATTGAGTATGTGTGAGCGAGTGAGAAAAGAAAGCTATATTGGAGGAAAGGGGGGGGGGGGGGGGGGGACCCACAAAAAAACATTTCTCGCTTCCTCTCACTCCACACTCATCATCTCCCTCTTCAGCCGCTGCCCGCCTCGTCCGCTTCCATTCCCATCATGCCTTTCAGCCTTGCCATCTCCTCCACTCTGATTGCCATCATGCTCTCTCTCTCTCTCTCTCTCTCTCTCTCTTTTTTCCTCTCTGCACTGTTTGCCTTTTCTCTCTCTCTCTCACATCATCCACGCCACATTCCTTCCACTGCCAGACTCATCTATCAGCACTTCCGCCATACCGCACTGCCGAGATCACGCCCAACCTCTCGAGAATGCGGTGGGCAGTGTGTGTGTGTGTGTGTGTGTGTGTGTGTGTGTGTGTGTGTGTGTGTGTGTGTGTGTGTGTGTGTGGCAGAGGGGACGGGGTGGTAGGGTGTAGGAAACTGGAAGCCATGTTTGTGGAAGCACCTAAACACAGACACAAAACCGATTGTAATCTCCATGGTTACGTCTGTTAATTTCTCTCCAATTAGGCGCTTGGGTCTGGCTCATCTGGAGCGGAGGGCATGAGTGATCGGCGTGTGCTGAGTGGGTCTGTGTGCCGCTAATGGCCTCGCTCTCAGAGAGGGGGGCTGACGGCCACATCGCCAGGGATAATGGCCTGACTGGGCGGGCGATGGACCTGAGAGAAAGAGAGAGAGAGAGAGAGAGAGAGAGAGAGAGAGAGAGAGAGAGAGAGAGAGAGAGAGAGAGAGTGTATGTGTGTGTGTGTGTATTTGGAGGGGTTTGGGTTGTGTGTGTGAGAGAGGGAGCATCAAGGATGTTTGTCTAAAATATGTGTTTGTGTGTGAATTATGTTTGGGCACATAAGCAGTAAGGATGAATGGGTGTGTCTGTGTGTGTGTGCGTGTGTGTGTGCATGTGTGTTAATGCAAGTCTCTAAGCAGCTTTCGCTACTCAACATCACCTCCATTTGGCTTAAGCCATTGCCCTGCACCACCCAGGGAAAAAAAGAGAAGGCAGTAGCCAGGCAAAGTAGTAATAACAGAGAGAAAAAAAGGAAATACAGAATAGCGTAACCGTGTGCCATAAAAGCCATACACCAATGTTCACGCCTATCGCTTTGGTATTTAAATGCCAAGTGCGGCTACTGGATATTTCACACCTAATTAGCTTGCTACAGCTAGCCCCTGTGCCCCAGCGTTGGCATATCCCACAGCGTTTAAAGCGAACATGCCCCTTAAAAATCTGTCCAACAACTCAGCGAGACTCCATAAGGCAGGAGGCTGGAGTGAGGTTGGGGCCATGGGTGAAACACAGACAAACAAAAGTGTTTGTCAAAACACTAGCACTTTAAAGCCATGCTTCTAGGCTTCAATGGATCGCTGTTTTAAAGCGCAATCCATTTGCTTTTCCCTGTCGCATTCTCTGTCCAGACAAGATGCCCCACGAGGAATCCCAGCCAGTTTATCATGTGTATGTATATATATATATATATACACACACACACACACACACACAAACACACACACACACAAACACAGACCGACAAAGCGCACAGTGGTCTGATTAGCCGGCGAGTCCATTTATTTCTCTTTCAGCCATGTGATCCGTGCGTTTCTCTTTTGTCCCCTTAAAGCGTCGCTGCTAAAGTGCCTTTGTAAAAAAAAAAAAAAAAAAAAGTCAATACCATAAAGAGGTAAGTGTTATTAAAATGCCGGCGGAATGCCGCGGGGAGCACTGACTCACTGGAGGGTACGGTGTAGGAGACGACTAAGACAGGAAAGGTTTTCGTATTTATATTTATATTTTTTTTTTTACTCGAAGCTGGCGCAGGAAAAAAACAAAACACTGCACGGCACCGCCGCAGACACTGACTGCTGGCGCATTAATTACACACCGTTTACCAGACACCCCGCTGCTTTCAGTGAAGACTATTTATTAAGGACAGCTACTATGGAAGGTAGCAAATCAAAGAAGCTACAATTGTCGTGTATGAAGGGACTTGGGGGGGGTGGGGGGGGGGGGGGGGGGGGGGGGGGGGGTGCCACTTACTGTCCTATGAAAGATAAAGGTGTATTCAGAGATGGTGGAAACTCACACAGTTAGGAGGTGGAAAAAGCAGTAGACATGAAAAAGAGGCGTAAAACCAAACTGACATTCCGCGTGTCAGAATAAGCGTCATGTCCTCACCACATCTGTCTCTCCACTCCCTCGCTCCAGCCGGGGCCACATGGACAGGAAAATAACAGAGAAGAAATGTGCGATCCAGCCCTCTCACACACACACACACACACACGCATACACACACACACACACACACACACACACACACACACGGCTGTCGGGTCGGATCAGAATCGATCACGTTCCAGCGCGCTCTGATTCCTTCTCGACGTTGAAGGCTGCTGCTATTTTCCGAGGGGCGGGGGAGGGGTGGGTAAGATCACCGTGGTGACACTTGCAACCATAACGGCGATAACTGTCGGTATACACTCATGCAATATTGATGAGGACCTCCAGTCCATGTAACAGTTGACACAAATCTCCCTCCGCTGGTTCATGGAGATGCTGTTTTTCTCCAAAGGAATCTCATGTATGGGTACGTTAAATCAAATTCAGATATGATTGAGTGGCTGGCATTTTCTTAGCAGCTGTCGTGGCTGACACTGAGGCACTTGCCCAAAGGCACAATCTATAACAGTTGTAGAAGTATATTAGCTTCATACGTGGCCACGAAGGCATCTGTGTGCCTGCACACACACACACACACACAATACTGAAGCGAAATTCAGCAGTTGTGTGAGCAGGATGGCAATGAAGAGGCTGTGCAATGCAAACATTTCTGAGTGGCACGGCAGACAGCAAGAGAGCCCAAGTCATACTGATGAGATGAGCCTTCTACACACACACACACACACACACACACACACACACACACACACACACACACACACACACACACACACACACTAAAGCTCAAGTGTCAATCAGCCTGTCAGAGCTCTCTCACACACGCTTCTGTAAGGGGCCTGAAGCAAACACCCAACATTGTGTTCAAAAAAACAACATTGGGAAGATGGCCTCCTTTTCCACACACTCACACACGTGTGTGTTTGTGTGTGTGTGTGTGTGTGTGTGTGTGTGTGTGTGTGTGTGTGTGTGTGTGTGTGTGTGTGTGTGCGATTTAGACTCATCTGAATGTAGAAGTCTGTTGATCGACTGGGCAACATTTATAGACAGAACAGTCATCAAAAGCCAAGAAAGAAAAACTACCGGAAGTTAGCGTTCAATATGGATTTCTGACAATGGATTTTTCTGGCAATTACAAATTCACAGCATAAAATGTGCCCAGTCAATGTTTCCCAGTAACACTGCCTGTTATTGTTGGCCCAAATGTTGCACAGTGCATACACCACAGACATGCGTCAGCTGACCTGACTAGAATATAAATGGGAAGCGGCTAATGGACTATGGATAATAGACGAGCCTTGAGAAACACTGAAGGGAAACGAGGGGGAAAAAAAATGTCAGCACAGAGAGCAGAAAAACCATCTGTTCAACTGCTCATCATTTGATCTTCGGGGCCACAAAGAGTCACTGTCCCATAAATGGACCGGGGGCATTAGCGCCGTGTATAAACGGACATGTTAAGTTCAGGGAAGGTCTTTGACTGGCCTCACTGATCCGGGAGCTCGCCGAGGCGTCCCCCTCTCCTGAGGGCACGAGGCGCCAGGCCCCGTCGCTAAACACTGCCTCTACTGATGGCTCGCAGAGAGAGAGAGAGCCACGCAGCTACACACTCTCCACTGAAGGGCTGGGCTGGAGAAGCTAGGAGCACACCACAGACTGGTAACTTCATGAATTCACAGATGAGTAGCTAAGAGCTGGGACCCCATCAGTAGTGGTTTATTCAATATACTCCTCTATAGGGTTAGGTGATGACCGGGGCTCTGAGCTAGTGAAGGGGCACACTAGAATGGCAACTTTTTGAACAATCAGATGATTAAGTTAGGGTATCGAAGAGGAATGCGGACTTTTCAAATTTGTGTTCAAACGCTAGCCTATGCTACTTGTTCGCGGCATTTCAGGCTTGTTTGAGACAAAATAGTCTGTAATGACAAATTCATTTAATCAAACATGTGAATAAGCATTAGAAAAAATAAATAGGAATTTGACTGGGAGCTAGAAAGCTAGTTGAGGGGAAAAAATCAATTAAGAAAACGCTTCCTATAATTGCCAGGAGGCAATGGCAGGATTGCCCCCCCTGCCTCATCTCAACACACAATTTCCAGCGGTGAGAAAAAGAGCATGAATTTTTCCTCAACAAAAAAAAGGGGGGGGGGGGGGAGAAGCTGTAGCAGAATTACTCTTATCCATGCTTTGCCAAGGATGCGCTCAGTGAAGGTAGAGAAGAGACGAACAGAAAGAGAAATACTAAACACAACCGAACGAATCAATGCAGTAATTGAATTTTCTCTTTGAAGAGAGAAAAGCAGAACATCTCTGAGAGCATCATCGCTTGAGCGTTCCGCGGCAGAACATGGCGGCGCATCATAACCGCGTAACGTGCCTGGATGAATGGATCAATTCAGAACAAGTCGAGAGGCGTGAGGCTCAACACAATGCCACCGCTGCAAGACATGGACGTTTTCTCTCTGGGTGAAACCGGAGCTGGAGAGAACGTGCTTGTTCCAGGCACTGAAGTGGGCGGGCGGAGAGAAGGGGGGGAGTGGGCAGATCTTCAAAGGAAGGAGAGAGGTGTGTGTGTGTGTGTGTGTGTGTGTGTGTGTGTGATGGGAGGAACAAGAGAAGAGAGGTGAGGAGGCCGGGAGTATTTCTTTTTTTTTCGGGTTCCTCACACAGTTCCACGGATGGGTTATGGTGGGGTGCTAATGAAGCTTGTCTGTGCAAGCAGAGCAGTGGGGGCAGGCCTGCTTTTCCAGCACACACAGACACACAGAAACCCCTTCTCTGTGAAGGCTAGTGGCCCCTTTAAATGGAGTGTGCTTGCACTAGGCCACAGCTGCGTGGGGAGCTGCCCAGGCCCCGTGAGCTCTGTGATCCATTCACTATGACAGGCAGGCAAACATAATTTAGACTCGCCCATCACGCAGGCATGCAACGGCAGGCAGGCCAGCCCGAGCTACTCCACAGCAGCGGAACACACAGAGATATGGAGGACAAGAAAATCTAAATGTAGGGCCAGTTCAGAAGACACAAATAAAAGATAATAAACTAACCCAAACATCAAATCAAATCTAAAGCCAATTCTGATTTGATAGCAGCTACACACTGCACTTTTTTTCACAGCATTCCACAAGAAACCCTCACCACTCAGTAACGTGGACAATCAACACAAAACGAGGCTATGGAGAGACCTTTCAGCCAGGCCAAGAGCCCACTCCCTGCCAAGACTACACTGCAAGGCTCCCATACCCCATTCCTCTGCTCGAGTGCTCCTGCACCTCTTCAAGCAGCTTGACTGTGTGTGTGTGTGTGTGTGTGGATGTGTGTGTGTGTGTGTGGAGGGCTGTTTCCCCCGCTCTCCCCCTCTCCTCTCTTGTGTGGGGGGCTAATTTGCCACATGTGTTCTGTGAAGGAGGGAGCTGCCCTGTGTTCGAGCGTGTGAACCCGATACCTCTGCACGTCTCCACTTCCACAGCCATCCACCCCTCCCTCCCCTCTCCTCTCCTATCCCCTGCTCTCCCTCTCTCGTCCTATCTTTTCTTTATTGCCCGTGTCACACCTCGGACAAGCTGGAAATTACACAGTGAGCAGAGATGCCCCGACGGTCAAACTCCTCAGGGAGAGAGGAGTGATAGAAAAGGGAGCGAGAGAGGATACAGCCGGAAAAAAACAAGATGGCGTGAAGTGCCTCCTTCTCTTTCGCTCACCTAAATAGAGCAGGAGTGGGCTTACGGATGTCAGAGGGGACACATTCCAGTGACACCCTAACCCGAACGAGGTCAAGCCGGCCAAGCCAAGCACGCCAGCAACGGTGGAACCAGTGCCGCCGTACAGCATAGACCTAGCGAAAGCAAGCACTCTGTTTGAAAGCACTAGGCTCTAATGCGCAGCACTAATAACCGGGTGCTGGGATATTGAGTCGCGATTAAAAGCCAAAGTCAATATTTGATGGAGAGACATTTTTTTTTTTTTTTAAAGAAGTGCGGCAAAAAATAAACATGAACTCGTTTTTTTGGGCAAGTTTGTGAAGCTGTGGCTGAAACGACCGACAAAAAACCCCCCCGAAAAGGATGACCCAAGAAACCTGCTTCCTGAGTTCCAACCGATTCCTTTACCATATGTGAGTGTGTGTCAAAAGGGGCCGCGCCATCTTAAAGCCTAGCATGGAAACTTTGGTTTGGTAATTAAAGTCTCAGCCATTTAACACTGCACAATGGCTGGTTTTAATTACTCCCTTGGTGCAAACTGCCATCTTCCTGTGTGGGTATTTGTGTGTGTGTGTGTGTGTGTGTGTGTGTGTGTGTGTGTGTGTGTGTGTGTGTGTGTGTGTGTGTGTGTGTGTGTGTGTGTGTGTGTGTATCTATTACATTTCTGCCTCATACCTCACTGGAGTGTTGCAGGGGCGACATCAAAAGCACACCCAAGAAGATAACGGCAGTTTGGTTAAAACATTTTTTATCCCCTCCTCTTTTTAGAGAGATAAAAAAACAGAGGAAGCTGAATGCTCGGCTCTCTGTGACTGCGAGCCTCAGATGTTTAGTGAAGACATCAGAGGAGCCAATTTGCCAGTGTTGTGCCCCCCTCCCCCCCATCACCTCCTTCCCCAATACCCCCCACCCAGAATGCCGCCGTGGCACCACTGAATATTTCAACAACCTGAAGACGAGGACTGAACAAAAACATCAGGGATATGTGGCTAGAACAGCCCCCCATAAAGCCTTCTCCCAAGGATGACTTTAGATTGGACTAGTGGAGGCGGGAGAGGAGAGGACTGAAGGGGAGGTAAATCAGGGATAAAGAAAGCATGAAGGTAAAAGGAAGCCTGTTTTAATAATTCAGCTTGGCAAGGATGAGACACTATTGATTGGGCTTTCAGAGGGCGGGGGAGGGGGGGGGGGTGTACTTAAGACAACGTTATCCCCTGCACTGCCCCCGCCCTGCCCGTCCAATAACCCCCAGGTGAATGTAATCCCCGCCAACTGGTTTGCGATGAACTCACACCTCCATTTTGATTGCCCCCTGCTCAGGCCGCTTGTTCTAGCTCAGTCTCTCTGTTCTCTCCATCCTTCTTTTCCTCTACTACAAACAACCCCTCCTCATCCCCTGCCTCCCACCATCTCCCAATGCAGAGCCCTATAGATCTGTGAGGTCCACCTATTCATGCTGCAACCTCTCAGCCAACAACCTGAGCCCTTAAGAGGAGGAGGAGGGGAGGAGAGGAAGGGAGAGAGCAAGAGTAGGGGGAGGGGGAGAGAGAGAATCTAGCGAGACAAAGGCAAGGACTTTTTTGATTTGCTCCTGATTGCCTTAGTGAAGTGCTGTGTGTAGCAAGGCTGATCTCCCTCTCTCTCTCTCTCTGATGTGTGTGCGTGTGTGTGTGTGTGTGTGTGTTGTGCAGAGTGATATTCTAAACGCTGATTTGTGCTGCTTTATTTAATCAGGGCCTTGCCCGTGTGTGCAATCAATCTAAACATCACCCCACCCCAACACACACGGGGAGTCTCGTGTAATATGCTCCATCTTATTTTATTTTTTTGGAGGAGGAAACGGTTGAAAATGCTCTGAACAGATGAAATGATACAATGACAGTTCAAGCTGTCTCTCTCCCACTCTCCACCTCCCCCCCCCCCCCCGGAAGAATGCCCATTTGGGAGACAGCAGCTGCTGCTGCAGCATGGTCTGTGTGTCACAGTAAATTGCTAAGCACCTAATGTCATTACATCCCTGGGCAGAAATGCTTCCCTTCAACGGAATCTCAAGAGCACTGGAGGGGAGAGAGGATGAAGATGCGTGGAAAAAAGGGGATAGAGAATGATAGAAAATGGACGAGGCAGAGAGAGAGAGAAAGAGAGATCGTGAGAAAGAGAGAGAGAGAAATTAAGGGCCAAAAAACAGAGGTAGAGAGAATGACAGAGAATGGAGGAAAGGTGTGGGGGAGTGCTGGGGGAGAAATAGACCTGAAGACTAATAACTGTCTCAGTGATAATCCAAACGGCCATTAAAGTTTAGGAGAGACTGAGTTACTATGCCGCCTGGGCTAATAAGGGTTTCCACCCAGCCACAACAGTCTCATCTGAGGGAACGGGGAAACACTTTCAACAAAAGAAACATTTATCCTGTGTTAACAAAAAGACCCAACAAGACAAACAAAGAACAAGTGCAAACTACGAAACAAAAAAACAGGACACAAAGTGTGAGGCTGCAAAAACGCCATCTTGGCTCTAGCCTGGTGGTCTTTGTCTCAGCGCTGGGTGCTGAAAGCCAGGCAGAGGGGGAGCCATTTTGAGCGGGGCTTCTTGGGAAATGCAGGAGGACAACCTTGCTTCTGACAGCAGGTTGTTGGCGCTGAGCCCGAGGGGGACATACAGTAACCGTGTGTTCCTTCTCTGTCCGTTAGTGTGAGTGAGAGAGTGTGTGTTTGTGTGTGAGTGTAAGTGTGTGTGTGTGCGCACAGATGTGTGCAGCCACTACTTGTGAGCAGCCAAACACCTTTCCATATTTATGCATGCAAATCTGCCCTGTTCATTTCCACAGGCTGAATGCTCACTGGAATAGGAGACGAGGAGGAGAGAAGGAAGGAGAGTGTGGGTGAGAGAGAGAGAGACCTTCCCATCACACACACACAAAAACACACAGACACACAGACACACAGACACACACCAGGTCTTAATGACTGCAGGCTCCGAGTAAAGATGGCAGCGGCTGCTGCTCGGCTCAATAAATATTAACAAGAGCGGCGAGTGATGGCGGTGCTCACTGATCCATAATTGCATTTCAAAATGTTCCAGAGAGAGAGGGATGAAGGGTGAGAGACAGAGCGAGTGAGAGATAGATAGAGGAAAAAAAGGGATGCGGACATAACACCAGCAAACGCACCACACACACGCTGCAATCGCAACGGGGATTTAATGGCAGGCGGCGTTGACGTGTAATCGACATGCTATCCGTCCATTAGCGCCTAATGCCATTGGATCACATGTTCATCACGACTGCTTCCAACTGCTTCTGTGCACCCACAATTAAAGAGCCAGAGATGTGGCTGGAAATAAGAGGTTGTTTATCCTCAAATGAGTGGAGTCATTAGGGCCTCACGACAGACAGTGTGGGTCTAATGTCAACCACCCCCGCCACACCAGGGTAGGGCTCTGGCTATGAGCTGTGGGGGAGATGCTAACGGCTAATGGCTTTAAGAGAGCAGAATTGTCTTTTTTCTTTTAATGGGAAACTCTGTTATACATCCAACTTCATGTCAGTGGTCATCAGTTGAAATGTTTGCTTCTTCAGTAAGGCACAACCAGAGTTCCCCCTTCCAAAATGTCAAAGACCAGAAAGAACTGGATGCGACAAACCGATACAATCAACAGCAGGATGTGCTATCGTTGCTACCGTGCTCCAAAGACGACGACACCAAACACATGCTTCCATAGGCATGGGGAACGTTTTGATTGTCCTTTCACTCTCACATCATCTCATTAAGCAAAAACTATCCAACCTGTCCAGGTTCTTCATTAATTCAAGTAAGGGAGGGAGGTAGGTAGGAAAGCACTCTACTAACTCTGACTGAATGCCATGCCCAAGTCCTCTGTCTGGTCTTGTTCACCACTCACGTTCTGCCCTTACATTTGCATCGTTATCAAACCCATTTCGTTTTAATTAAGGCTCTGAATCATTAGCTTTTGAGGGCTATGCGATAAGCACTAAAGCCATCGCGAAAGAATTACCATTATGCATGTTTTGTTTACTGGCCGAAGAATGGCCCTTTTTTGCTCACGTCTGAGGCAGGGTAACAACACACACACACACACACACACAGACGTTGAGTGAGCAGACAAAGACAACAATCAATACCTCATTTTAATTGCCATTTGGCAGCGGGCTAGAGATGCAGTGTGTGGGTCAGAGCTGGGGTGGGGTGGGGTTGGCTCATGAGGCTGCCGTTTCCCGTGATTCACCACTGCCGGCGCGGTTGGCCTGGCACGTCCGCTCCGATCACGCACCCGTGTCAGAAACGGCACAGTGGTGAGGAAATGCGGTGGACGCTCGCCGCCACCCCCCCCCCCCCATAAAAACCCTACCAACGCGCCAGTGCTCCTAACCCTCCAGCTGAGGGATGGACAAAACAACAAGCCGTCATAAATAAGTGCAAATTTTGACACGACTGAAATATTCAGCCTCTGGGAGAAACAAAACACTTTTTTTTACCACCATCGTAAAGCTGCATTACCCCCACAGACAGCGGCGAGTCCCTCAAGCAGCTAATTGTATTGTACACCACTTAAATGTCCATAAGCACTGGACCGCTGGTGTGAGCCCTAATCCCCAGCCCTCCTCCACCATCACAAGGGGAGCATATCTACAGTCAGCCATAGCCAGCCTAATAGAGGCAGAGCAGCACACAGCTGAGGTGCCTCATACCCACAAATTAGTTCTGCCCTGGAAAGGCCAGGGGAGCGTGTGTGTGTGTGTGTGTGTGTGTGTGTGTGAGAGAGTTATGAACACGCCAACCACAGTGCTGTCAGTCAACAGGAATACACACACAGCCCCAACTAGTAGACAGCGGAGACAGACCGAGACCGAAGACAGAGGAGCAATAGAGAAGCAAAGACGGACAAGATGGCCAATCGAGAGGGACTGTTTGCTTTGGTGGTTCACAGACGGAGACGGAGATGGGGGGGTGGGTGCAATGGAGGAGAGATTGAAAAGGGCAATATAAAAGGCTGGTAGGACAGGCACGGGTCTCGATTGATTTCATGGCGTGTCGTCTCTGCGGCTGTAGCACAGGAGATAGAGAAAGAGAGAGAGAGGTAGAGAGAGAGGTAGAGAAAGAGCGAGAAAGAGAGAGAGAAAGCTCATGCTCTCTCCCTCTCGCTCACAAAGGACAATGTCCCCTGCCAGATGATGTCAGTGAGTGTCAAGACATTAGTTTTATTCACATGTAATGATGAGAGAGGGAGAGAGCGAGAGAGAGTGAGGGGGTGTGTGAGGAAGACAGAGAGAGAGAGATGGAGTGCTTTATTGGAGAAGTGAAGAAATGAAGAGCTGTGTATGCAGCAGTCTGAGCTCTAATGGCTCAGGGGTATCAGAAGGGTCTGAGCTGAGCAGCAGCGCGTCCTTGGATATCAGTATGCACCGACAGGCTTCTGCGCACACACACACACACGCACGCACACGCACACAGACACACACACACACAGGAAGTGTTAACTCTCCAAATGCTGTGAGAGCATGTCATCACAACAATAGTGGAGAGAACCAGCATGAGAGAAGAGTGAAGAAAGAGCACACCTGGGTGTGTTCACACACACACATGCACACACAAAAAAAAGCCCCACTTGCCTACCAAAACAACCTGACCACAATGTCTTCACAACAGGCATTTAACCAAGCCTACTTTCTGACCGCAGACTGAACTGAAGGAAGGAGGGTAGAGAGAGAAAAGAGAAAGGACAGATTAAGAGGAAGGAAAAAAAAAGGAAGACAGACTTCCTGTGTGTGTGTGTGTGTGTGTGTGTGTGTGTGTGTGTGCGCCCGTGTGTGCTGAGGTGTGCCGTAGCGACAGACACACACTTCAGCTTTTGATTCCACTTCATTTGTGTCGTCCCTCAGCTGCGATGGTTCCTCTGAAAGGCAGAAAAAAAAGCGAAAGCGAGAGAGAGAGAAAGAAAGAAAAGAAAGAGTGTGCCACTGTGATCTGGGTACTAATCTCAGAGCACAGGAAACGTCTCATCTCTCTCTCTCTCCTCCTTTCTCTCTGCCCATCCATCAGTTTCTCAGCCTTAGGAACATAAATAGGGAGGCTGAGATGAGTGAGGGGCTTGCCAATTAACAGAGAAGCAGACAGAGAGCATGAATGCTGTTGCATGCAGCATGCAGCGTGTGTGTGTGTGTGTGTGTGTGTGTGTGTGTGTGTGCACTCTCCACTTCATGTTCTGGTGTGTGCAGCATGAACTGCAAATAAAAAAATTCAATATGAATGCATCACACACTTGTATTTGCATGTGTGTGTGTGTGTTGTGCAAATGGCAGATCAGATGTAATTAGTGTGTAATGTGTGTATTCGGTGCATAATGTGTGTGCTGTGCATGGAGCTTGTCGTATGCGTGTGTGTGTGTGTTTGAGTGAGAGAGGCACGTGTGTGTAATGTGTGCAATATGGAGGGTGCAGCGGTGCTAGGCCGAGGCTGACAGGTTTATCCCTCAGTGGGGGAGATTGATGGCTGCCTGCAGATTTTCTACACACCGCTAATTGGATTCACAGGTCATTAGATAAAGTACACGAGTGACGTGGTTGGGGCCCGGACACCAAAGGAAGGGAGGGGGGGGAGGGATGGAGAGACAGTGCAGGAGAATGAAAGAGAGGAAGTGACACAGGGGGGGGGATGGCAAGAGGGTGAGAGAGACCCGAGAGAAAAAGAGAGAGGGGATATTGATGAGGTCGCTTTGGTCAGAAGCCAGTGTGATTTCCTGCCCACTGTGCTCTGGTGAAGCACCCCTCCCTCCCTCCCTCCCAACAGCAGCGGCAGCAGCAGTGGCGGCGTCCGAGGTTAAATAACTCACTACCTGACGTGTCTGTGACAGCGACAGGCTAGAGGAGGTGACACAGCCTCTGATGATAACAGCTGTAATGATGAGATATTTGATTTCACAGGAGAGAGACAGACAGAGAGAGAGAGAAAACGGTAAGAGAATGAAAGCAGAGCAAAAGAGAGAGCGGACGCATAGAAGCTGAGGAGGGGGGGAGAGAGAGAGCGAGAGAGAGCTTGGTCCTGCGGGGGCTGTAACCATAATGTATCCAATGAATCTGCCTTAATATCTGTGTGTGATGCAGGCTGAGGGGGCTGGAGGGGGTTAGACACAACCCCCCCCCACACACACACACACACACACACACTACTGATGAGTCATTATGGCTCCTGGAAAGAAGCCTTTTAAAGAAGGATCTTCAGATCTTCCTTAAAAACTAATCAATTAAACCTGCCAATGGAACAGACGTGCATCCAGTGGGAGATGAAACAGTGAAAGAAAGAGCGAGCGGGAGAGAGAGAGAGAAGGAGAGAGAGAGAGAGCGGGAGAGAGAGAGAGAGCGAGACCTGGAGAGCGAAAAAGAGAGAAAAAGGAAGGGAGGGTTTGAAAAGAGGACTCTGCAATCGTTTTGGGTTTCTCATTCGGGAGGAGACAGATGCTCCCGTCTCCAATTAAGCTGCGTTGTGACAGGCAGCAGCGGTGGCGGGGTCGAGGTTGAGGTACCCCCCCAGCCCCCAACCCCCCCCCAGCTCAGGATCACCACGGTCAAGACGCTTGCCGAACATGTGCTGCTGTTCCGGTCAACATGCCACCTGACAGCCTCCTGCCACACACGCACACACACACACACCATTCCCAAACCGCACACACACATAGATACACATCTACCAAACACGTGTGCGAACACACTTACACACAAGCTTAACACAGGACTAATTCAAACGCCTTTGAAACAAGAACGCAACATGGGGGCATCCTATCGCATCCTATCTCTAGATGGCTCTTCAGTGAGCACACAGGGATAAACAAGTGTGAGGAAAGACAAGAGATATAGAGGGTGGGAACGAGGGAAGTTGAGACAGAAGATACACACCCACTCACACACAAACAAAAAAGATGGTTAGAGTTAAGCTAATGGAACTTTCTGGTTTTCTCCCTTGACATTTACCAGCGGGCTCTGGTGAAGCTACCCCCCCCCCCGACCCCCCCCCGCCCCAGCCGCCCCCTCTTGATCTGCACTTAATCAAGCACTGGAGATTAGGGTTGAATGGGCGGGATGTTATTGTTTAGGCCCCCGAGAGGGGCTTCCCGCTCGTCTCAGCACTTCTGCCCCGCAATCCGATTAAAGCGCCTCTGCCCCGGGTGGGGTCTGCAGCACACCCTCAGCCCCTGCCCAAGCAACCCTTGAGCCCCCCACCCCCAGCCTCTGCCGCACCCCCTGCCCCTCCACTGCTGCTGCCGCCCGCTGCTCCCTTGACCTCCCATCATCACCTTAGATGTTCTGGGTCATTAACGTGGCCTCCCGGGGCACGACCTCCTGGGTCACAACCCTCCCCCAACAAACTGTAACTGCTGTTCTGCCTTCAGACCTGCCATGACCATTTTTAATAACGAAACCACCTCTGAGGACAAAACCAGCTCACTGCATGAATGGCAAGGGAATACGAAATGGAAAAAAAACGCTGTTGCCAGTGCCTGACGACAAGCCATCAAGAGTGAAGACAAACAGGACTTGACCGACTTAATAAAGCAGTCTGAACGGCACTGTGAGGTTTTTTTCATTGAGCCGCCTTGCTTGCTTTGAAGCCTCTGGCTTTTTTTTTTTTTTTTTTTTATGTGGCTGATTAAAAGAATGCGCTTTGGGTAGGCAGAACGTGAGTGGGAGTGGGTGAGGAAAATTAAATGTGCCTATCGACACACACACACTACCTACTACAAACATCCACACACTACCTACTGCAAACATCCATACACACACTGGGATGATTGAAGCCCCGCCCTTTGCCCTGAGTGTCTTTCCCCCCCCCAATTGATAATTAAGTCAGGTGTGGAAAAAGGGGGGAATAGAAAAAAGAGGAACGGAGGAGGAAGCAGACTAGTGCTGTGGTTTAGCTGAAGCCTATATGAGGTCTCTTCCCCTAAGGTTCAGTGACAGAACCACCTTTTACAGCATTCAAATGGCTTGCTCTAGAAACACAAGCCTGGTGTGATTCACAGCCATTGTTTTTTCTTCCCTCAACTACAAGAGTGCCCTTTACAGAACCCAGGCTGGTTTTACACATTTCAGTGATTTTAGTATCTCCAACACAAACATTAATCCCGTCAACACACACCTGAGTAAGGCACGTGTGTGTGCGCGCTCACACACTCACACACACACGATCGTAGGCAATTACCCTACATCAAAGCTGCGTTTGATCCTGCTTTCACAGCACTTATGGAAATAAATAAGACAACAAGCATGGAGGCCGGCGGGCTGATAAGGTCAGCGTTGATGGAGCCCAGGCTCGAGGCGAGAGAGAGAGAAATAAAGAGAGATGTACTCTTGTACTCACCAGCTTAAAATCCTGAATGCTACAGATGAAGTAGGGTGTGTTGGGCCGTCGGCTCTCAATGTAGACGCAGTCTGGAAGACAAGAGAGGAGATTAGCCCTCCATTCTAATCACTCCACACAATTACACATACAACACAACACTATCAAAACACACACACACACACACACACACACACATCTCGCTTATATGTGAATGAGATTAGGTTTTGGACTTCTATTTCCAAACTTAAAAATATAAATATGTTTATGACCAGAATAAAGTACAATTGGCAAACAGGCTGGTTTGCATTTGAGGGAAAGAAAACAGTGAGGCTGCAGCTGGCTTCCCCCACCTCGGTCTATCAATCTGCCTTTATAGACTGAGGAGACGCCAGGCTGAGATTGTCTCGGTGACAGTGCTGGGAGAGAAGTCGTAGTGCTTGAAAACTATGTTGCCTGTTGTGCGCTTCAACTGGAATGTGAGTAATAGGATTAGGGCCCTTTGGAGCAGGCCAGGCCTGTCTCTCCAGAACAAACATCAAGGGCGGCCCAGAGGGAGAGGCAAGGACAGGGACAGAGAGAGAGAGAGAGAGAGAGAGAGAGAGAGAGAGAGGGGGACAGAGAGAGAGACAGGGACAGAGAGAGAGAGAGAGAGAGAGAGAGAGAGAGAGCGAGACAGACAGACAGAGAAGAGTGGGAAACAAAGGGAGGACTAGCAAGAGTATGGAGGAAGATGGCGAGATGGATAAGGTACAGAAACAGACGGAGACAGAGTGCGTGGGCATAAACTGAGAAGTTGGTAAAAGACAGAGAGAGCACAGAGAGAGAGAAAGAGGGGAGAAGCAGCAGGGGTGGAGAGAGAGAGAGAGAGAGAGAGAGAAGTGTCTGGAGAGTGGCAGACAGGAAGAGGGCATCCTCAGAAGCGTGGCCCGCTGTGCTGTGTTGCTCTCAGCTGCGTGGGTGGGGCGGCGGTAGAGCCAAGCGGCTGCGCGGCTGCTCTTCAAAGAGACGCCAAACACTAACCCGGAGGAGGCCTGGCACACACGTGTCCCGGTAAACGGTCTGAACTGACTAGCCACTCTCCCAACACACACCCCAGCCGAACCTTTGAAAACATTCTCTGACTTGTCCATGTTGACAAATTGCATAACCTCTCCAGTGCCATGCCAGGCACACAGTGTGTGTGTGTGTGTGGGGGGGGGGGGGGGTTGAATGAGTGAATAGAGCCAGGGAGGACAGAGTCCTGAGCTGCTAAATTGAATGTGACTGCTGGTATGGCCAGGCCATGAACCCTCATCTCCTTAACAAAAACATTCACGCTACCGAGGACAAAAACAGACAGGCACTTCTGCTTGGTACACAGAAACACACACTCTCTATCTCTCTCTCTCTCTCACACACACACACACACACACACACACACACACACACACACACACACACACACACACACACACACACTTCCTGTCCTCTGCAGCCAACATCAAACACACATAACTGCTAAATGTTCCCACTCTCCTATCCTGTCCTCTCAGGGCCAGGAGGATTCCCAACCTCCGCTTACCAAGAGAAAAGACACTCTTTTTTTCTGAGGTGACTGTTTTCACATTTAAAGAGCAGCAGCATGGGGGAAAGAACAGAAACAACAGAGAGAGAGAGAGAGAGAGAGAGAGAGCGAGAGAGAGAGAGAGAGAGAGAGAGAGCGAGAGAGACAGGGCTGTGCTCCGACCATCTCACAGATAAAATCTTATTTACACTGAAGCATGAGCCTCTCGTCTGAGGACAAGCCGGCTTTGATCTGAGACGGCTTGACAAGCCGGCTTTGATGTGTTTGGAACACAAAGCCGCGCAAGTGCAGCCATTGTCTCACTCACTCGCTCTCTCTCTCTCTCTCTCTCTCTCTCTTTCACACTCTCACCCTCCCTCCCTCCATCTCTCTCTCTCTCTCTCTTGCTCTCTGTTTTTCTTTTAGCCTCCCGCCACTTTCTTTCTCTAGTCAAGCTGGTGTTCCCTTTCTTGTTCGAGACCACAAACCCAAAGACAGCATATGCACACAGACACTTTTCCACACGGAACTCCCCCCCACCCTTACATAAGGGGTTGTGTCTCAGATCATACAGCCTGTTTCCCATCATGCCTCAGCCTGTCTTAATCGCACATCTTCAGGCTGGAGCTGTTGACTGAGTGCCTCTCCCAGTGAGGAGGTCAGCCCATCTCTGGGGACAGACGCTGGGTTTATGTAGGGGGCGGTAGGCAGGAGGTGAGGGGGAGGGGGAGTGGGGTGGGGGGTTGTAGATAGTAGTAGAGGATGGTGAGGAGAGGGAGAACAAGAGAGAAGGAGGGGGTGGGGGTGGGGGGGGAATCAAGGTTTGTTCAAGTGTCTGTCGACAATTATGTCTGCCGGCTAAGACCTCCCTGACGGAGTGAGCGGTGTGCTGCAATAGTGCTGGAGGGCTGAGAGAGAGAGAAAGAGGGAGAGAAAGAGAGAGAAAGAGAAAGAGAGACATTTCTCCTGCTTCTTTGCTCTGTATGCAAGCCACTCCCAATGCCGAGATGCCCACATGCTTGATGTTATCAAAAGACAGACATTGCCTGTTCTTCCTGAGACATTATTAAATAGTAATGAACAAATGTAAACGCATTGCCTTCAAAAAAAAAAGAAACCCTCTAAATGAATGAACAGCCCAGTCGAGGCAGAATTGCTTTATCGATCGGGACCCTCTGTCCAACTCATCAGGCTTACAGCTTTACAGGCACAACTGCACTGGAGACCGGACAGCTGGAGGAGACATCAGAGGAGCTTCCTCGTGTGTTTTAGCAAGGCTCTAGTGCTCTGGGGAAGCAGAGGGTGGAGTGGAGAGAGAGAGAGGAGATAATGCTGAAAGGCTCCCAACAGGGTCCTAATGAGAAGTCGGAGTAATGTTGACTTGATGAGTCACACACAAAAAAAAAATGGCGTCTCGAGCAGAAAGTAGAGACAGACGCGGACTAGCAGTCATGGTGAAGGAAGCCTCGGCACTAGTTCACCACCTTTCCACTGGGCAAGGGAGACTTATGTTTACTTATGTGCACACGCGCGCACACACACGCGCACACGCACGCGCACACGCACGCGCACACGCACGCGCACACACACGCGCACACACACACGCGCACACACACACGCGCACACACACACGCGCAAACGCACGCACGCACGCAAAAGGGTGAACAAAAAGTGAGTGTGTGTGTGTGTGTGTGGGGGGGGGGGGGGGGGGGGGTCTGTAGAAGCAGGGTGTGATTGCTAACAAAAGCATAAAGCACCTCTCCATGCCGCCTTACATCATCATTTATTTATCTGTTTGGGTTGCAGTCAGTTATTGATCTCTTGTGTTTATCTGTAGGAGGCAGCAGGTCCAGTCAAAAGGAAACTCAAATAGTGAAGGCACAATGCAGCCTATTTGTGTTGAGGGGCTGTTCAAATAAACAAAACAACAAAAAAACAGATGCCTTTTCCGAAATGGGAATTCTGCATGACAAGATGGAAGGGCGGAGGGGCGGGCTGTCCTTATCTGGGTGTGTGTGAATAAGGCATGCTGGGTTGTGTTTTTCTCCCTCTCCTTTCTTTTTTTCCCACTTCTCTTTTTAATCGTTGTCACAGCGGCCGGCTGGATGACTGACACCTCATGGCCCCGGCCCCCACCCAGGCCCAGCGAGTCATTTACAAGATAAGGACCCAATGAAAATATCCATCAGCGCTTTTGTGAGACCTGTGTGTGTGTGTGTGTGTGTGTGTGTGTGTGTGTGTGTGTGTGTGTGTGTGTGTGTGTTATGTCTCTGAGCTCACTGACAGAAAAAGGAAAGGGTGGGGGAAAGACAGAGGGAGAAAGTGAGGGAGGAAGGGAGGGAGGGAGGGGAGAGAGGGAGAGAACAAAAGAGACAAATCAGAGGGGAGATGAGATGAGATGACATGATTCAAAAAGTCCCATCCACATCAGGTGAAAGGCAGGGGGGGGGGGGGGTTAAGCAGGAGACAATGAAAGCTTAAGGTTTCCTCACAGGCAGAAATACAAAGAGAAAGAGAGAAAAAGAAATGGAGGGGAGGGGGGGAGAGAGAGAGAAAGAGAAAGAGAGATGGATGGATTCAGCAGCTGTATAGAAAAGCTGATATGAGCTTGGAGAGGTGACTTACAGAAAGCACAAGACAGAGTATATTCCTCTGAAAATCCATTTCTACTGCACACACACACACACACACACACTTGAAATGAAAATGTTCCCCTGGGCTATCAATTTTTTACCCCGAGATCATCTGACACGAGTCATATGTGTGTCAACCTTCGTGTGGAGTTGCATTGTGCATGAAAATGAGCTGCAACCTGACCCGACACTTCCAGACTGTAGATCCACGCGTTTAAGACCCTCCCCGACCCTCCCCCAAATCTCCAAAGCAAGTGAATAATCAGCTGTTTCTTAAACTCCGGCGGTATGGGGGTCGTCTAAAAACACACAACCTCGGCGGCAGTGGGGCTCGTTTGGGGAGAGTGAATTACTGGGCTCATTTGCATGGGGCTCCATTAGTCAAAAGCGGTAAGGAGTGAGCTGGGCTAACAGACCTGAGGAGAAGCTAGAGAGAGAGAGAGAGGCAGAGAGAGGGAGGGAGAGAGGCAGAGAGAGGGAGGGGGAGAGAGAGAGAGGGAGAGAGAGAGAGAGAGAGGGAGAGAGGGAGAGGTGGGGGGTTCCAGCCATTTTGTGCTTTTCAGCAGCATTCCCCCTCCATCAGGAAGGGGTAGGGGGAGGGAGGAGGGGCTGAAGAGCATGGTACCGAGTGTGTGAGAGCATGGTGCTCTCTCTGTGTGTGTGTGTGTGTGTGGTGCTTTAGGGGGCTTTGTGAAAGACTTCCCTGTGCTTTCCCTGGGGCTACAGGTTCCACCTCTCATAAAGCAGCTGGGAGGAGAGGGAAAGAGAGGAGGACATAAGCAGAGAAAGCGGGGCTTTTGAAAACACCACCGGATCAATTATCAGCCCAACCCCCCCCCCGCTCATGGCCAGCGGTAAGCACGGGATGGGACACCAGAATTAGAAGAAGGGGGAAGAAAGGAAAAAGAAGAAAGATTAGGGAGAAGAGGGGAAAAAAATAGGCAAAGTTAAACGTGATCCATCTGCAGCCATTACTTCTTAATGCATTGTCACTCCTCACTTAGCGTGCATGAATATGCATGAGGTAAGGGGAGAAGAGGGGGGTGGGCAGTGCTCTCACACACACACACACACACACACACCTCGGCGTGCTGCAGCTCATTGTTCAGTCAGCCGATCCCCTGCTCTCCTGGAGCATGGCTAATTCAACACACACCTTTACCAATAAAGGAGAGAAGCTAGCCGTGCTCTCCGAGTCAAGCCAACCGCTGCCTCACTCCAACGTGGCGCGGAGGGGGGAAATGAGCCCTGTTTGCTAGCTAATGTCCTCCCTCTCTTTCTCTCACTCTATTCCTCCCAGCCTCCCACTCCCTCCATTATTTTATGAGCCATCATGAGAGGAGTAGCAACACGCTTGTAGGCATGTGAGCACACACACACCCAAACACACACACACACACACACACACACACACACAGGAACCAAATCTGTATTAGTCACGCATGGCTCACTGTTCTAGGATCAGAAGTGTTTATTTAAAGGGGGTGAGAGGAGGTGCAGGTGAAGCTGTGGTTGAAGAGCAGAGCAGAGCAGAGAACAGAGTACGAGCAGAAACACTAACAACCCAGCCAGCTCCCTCGTTCACTGATCCTTAAATTAAAGAGCAGGAGGAATGCAATAATGACACCACAGGGAGGAGTGAGTATGAGTGTGTGTGTGTGTGTGTGCGTGTGTATGTGTGTGGATTGATGTTGCCAATGCCGCAATCAGCCATAATGAACCACCAATTCCTCCCCACACACATACGCATGCCCCAACAACTGACACCCGGACCCCCATCCAATCCCCCAGGTCACGTCCTGGTGAAGGGGTGAAACGCAGCTCCACTCTATGGGGTTGGGGGTCAGACTCTGCCCCGGTGACCCCCTCCAGCTCATCCAATTTCTGCCCCGACCCCATTCCACCAACAACCACTCCCCCCCTCCCCCCGTCCAACAGCAGACCTCAACTCACCCTCTCTTAATGTTTTTATTTTATGGCATTTCATCCCATTCCATTTCAGCAGCACATTTATTCAGTCTGGAGCAGCAGACAGGGCCATTTCCCCCTGCCGGAAAGGGGGGAGGGGCTGAGAGATACCTCAGTGATCACATCGAACCTCTCAGAAGTGGGTCCATAAAAGGACACCCACCCACACACACACACACACACACACACACACACTGCTCTTTCCCTCCAGGCCTCAGAAAAAAAGCTCTTTGACGAGCCAAGGAGACGGACGAGTCGCTTCTCTGTAGCAGCTTTCTAATTTGTAATCGGCAGATGGTTAGGTTTCAGGGGAGGTGGAATAAGGACTCTTCCCCTGGCCCTTGTCAGAGCATGCTAGGGGACTTTTGCACTGTGAATCAGGGTGCTGACTTCTCATTTCTCTGAGTTATCAGCTTTGGTGCAGCGTGGCTTGAGTTTCCGTCTCAATATCAGATGGACCCCGTGACAGGGGAGTGGCTCAGCTTCCACCCCACTCTAAACTACACCCTATCAATAAATGCATGAGTGAATAGATCGAATACTATGTCCAAGACTTTATACACAGCTAGTGTTGCAGAGTGTGCAACATAGAGCTTAATTGTCATGGGAATACCCCAAGCTAGTTAGCTGGTATGGACTCCCAACATATGTTGGATGTGTGAGCCTTTGATGTGGGTGTTTAAGGGCTCTATGAAAGCTTGGGTTGGGATAAGGGAGGGTCCGAGACCTATAAAAACCTTCTCCTAAAATGGCTGTTTCCACCAGCCCTAAATGCGAATTCATTTACTTACTTCAGATAAGAGAAATTGAGAAGCACTCTTCTGTCCTGCTAGCTTAAGAACAACAGAGAGGCTAATGCAGGAAGGCAAGCAAGAGTGTGGTAATGACTGCAGGCGGAACTGAAGCAGTGGTCTTAACCACTGATAATTAACATGTCGTCCACACAACAACACAGAGTGGTCTGGAAGACTTTATTGTTTTTCCTTTTGTGGTTTCAAAAACATTTGCGTACACAATACGCGCTTTCAGGTCTAGTGTGGAGATGTTCTCTGGGAGAATAAGTATCCAGCCGACGGCTCTCTGATGCCCTCAGACGGGTTCTGCTTTAGCCAGATGATGAATCACCGTCCAAAGTGAGAGAGGCTTGCCTGTGTTACGTTCACTTAGAGGAGGTGAAAGACTGCATGATCCATCCATTTTTTTTTCAGAACCTAAACATTAGGCTGAAGACTTTCCTACAGACAGAGGTTATTTTACTCATTTTTACACATCTATTTCAGCACTCTATCTATGTAGCATTTAACCACGTGACGAAAAGGGGATCTGAGCCAAACCCCTGGAAGGAAACCGTCGAGTCTAAGAGTACTAAAGTCTAGTGTACAAAATGTACTTCACATTGGCTGACTAATGATAATGGTTGGATTTGATTTATCAATCTATCTATCTATTGAGGTGGGGGGCAGGGGTGTGATGGCTGTCCACACACACACACTCACAGATCATGAGCAGCATTCTGGGGAGCAGCGCTGACATTTGCTCAGGGGGAGATGTCGGGGGGAGGGGTGGTATGGGGTGGGAGCTGCGATGGCAAATTATATAGCCCGTTCACATCCAGCCCATCAGAGACAAACACATCTCTTTACACACGCGCACGCACGCACGCACGTACGCACGCACGCACGCACGCACACACACCACACACCATCATCACAGCTTGTGCTAGTGTGAGCACGTCAGGGACTGTGGGAGCCATATTAGGAGGAAGCGTGAATGCAGGAGGGCAGCCTGGCCATGTTAACACCCCATTTTAGAGTGGTGTATGGAGGGATGGAGGGGGAGAAAGAGAGAAGAGAGAGAGAGAGAGAGAGAGAGAGAGAGAGAGAGAGGATGGAGCAGGAGTGATAGAGCAAGCAACAAATTGCATGGACACGACAAGGACACTTTGTGTGTGTAGGGGTCAGAGGTGTGTGTGTTTGTGTGTGTGTGTGTGTGTGTTCGGGCATAGGGCTAGTGGTGTCTGCGGACAGGGTGCTCCGGTGTGTGTGTGCTGCCTGCCTGGCTCTGCGCTATTGATCTGGCGTGTGTATAATCTCCCGGCCAGATCCATGAAGCGCGCTGTGTGTCATATATATCCGCCAAAGCTACAGGGAGCGCGGACAGAGGACTGCCACTCAAAAGCCCAATCGATCCTGCAGGCTGCTCCTGTGTGCCGTCCGCCTGCACTGACCGCAATACAAATGCCCCTCCATATTTTTCTTTCCTTCCGCTTATCCCCTCTCCTCGCTCTACCTCCATCTCTCTCTCTCTCCGTCTTGATCTCTCCTTTATCCTTGCACAGCCCAAGAACCTGAGATGGAGGCTAAGTGTATCCTATGGCAATTGTTTCTGCTTGTCTTTTTTACTGGCTAATCAATGCCCACTAAGCCTCCTGCTGAATGGAAATAATTTACTCATCCCTCCCTGTGAGGATGGGGGAACTGAGGGAGGGGGTCTGTGACACTAGATTCATCTTCCTCTGAGTAAGCAACCGTATATATAAATATATATATATATATATAAAATGTGTGTGTGTGTGTGTGTGTGTGTGTGTGTGTGTGTCAGTCTCTCCAACGATGACAAAAGCAATTAACATGGCAGTTCGGGGGTCCCACGCTGTGTCTCTGCCTGCTTAATACCTCTCCAAGTGTGGTCAGTTTTCCATATTGTGTGTCACTAGACGAATATAAAAGGATTTAGCGTTTAGCAGGGGCTTAATCCCGGCCACGGCTTTGGGCCTGCTTAAGCCAGACGAATCAAATCTGATTGCAATAAGGCTGCAGCAAATGACCACGAACCAGAGGAAGAGAAAGAGAGAGAGAGAGAGAGAAGGGGGGGGGGGGGGGGGAAGGGAAAAATATGCACATCACAAAGAATGTAACCACACCTTCAAAATTCGCAATATGCATATGTGGAGCACGAGCACGAGCACGAGCACACACACACACACACACACTGACAAACAGTGTCTTTGGAACGATCAGACAATAAGATCAGAGCCAACAGCACAGCGCATCCGACAAATCAGAGATTTGTCACAAAGGCGATGTGTTGGGAATCTAATGGCGCGTGGTGCAACTGCCTAATCCACAAGATGCACTCCCCGCAACAATAGCCTTTGTTCCATCTACTGTGGAGGGACAAGAAAAAAAAAAGGAAAAAAATGATATCAAAGCCGGTTTGTCATCTGTGTCTTATAGCATCTCAGCTGCATAAACAGGGTGGCCATCCGAGCAAGGGGGGGAGAGAGAGAGAGAGAGAGAGAGAGTGAGAGAGAGAGAAAGTGAGAGAGAGGGAGAGTTTTTCCCCTTTCCCTAGCAGCACTGGTGAAGGGCTTGAATGGGGAAACGCACTAGGATTTCATAAACACCTCTTTAAAAGCAGGCTCTGGGCTGTTGCTGTTTCCTCGCTTGCCCTGCACTGATAGTGCAAAAGACCTTGTGCCGCGGCGAACGCTCGGATGGAGGCTACGTGGACTGGAGGTGGCCATGCTTTTCAAGGACACTGGGAGGAGAAAGCATTCTTCCACACGCACACGGACACACAAACGTATAGCCCATGACACTTTCATTAAGCCAGCCTGCTTTCCTGAACCGTTATGGAAACATTTAACCTACAGGAGTGTGTGTGTGTGAGTGTGTGTGTGTGTGTGTGTGTAGGTGTATGTATATGTGCGTGCGTGTTTGTGTACATGCATGCGTGTTGGTGCGTGTGTGTGCGTGTGTGTGCGTGTGTGTGTGTGTGTGTGTGTGTGTGTGTGTGTGTGTGTGTGTGTGTGTGTGTATGCATCGAAAATCCTCCTTTGCGATAATTTCTGACACAGTTGGCACATTACCCAGCCAAGGATGATCTATTTGTGCTCATGCTTGACCTTTTTCATGGGCACTGGGTTAAGCAGGGAGGACATGCAGGCAGCCAAAGATATGTGCTTGCCAAGGCCGCCACGAATATACCAATGCTGCCTGCCTTCAACGGCTGACATTCTAACCTTCGCCAACTCCAGACATCCCGCCTCTTGTTCCACCAAATATCTAAACAGCGGGAGAGCGAGGAGAGCCTTGTTTACAGCACCGACGAGAAGACGCTACGTGTTTATTAGTCTTGCTTTTTCTTCACCCCTAAAACCTATCCTGTGTGTGTGTGTGTGTGTGTGTGTGTGTGTGTGTGTGTGTGTGTGTGTGTGTGTGTGTGTGTATGTGTGCGCACACATGCACATGTACATAACAGACATAATGGGAGCCAGGCGGAAAACTTTTCTAGGAGGAAAATATTTAAAAGAGAGAAAGAGCTCACAACAGGGGAGCAGAAAAACAAGCCCGTGCTAAGCTAACGCCAAGACTGAGTGGACTGTGCTGCGTGTTAAAAGCCTTTAAGAGGTTATATAAATAATAGTGAAACATACACGCACCCCCTCATAAACACACACACACACTTTTTGGCTAAGGCAAGCTGATGGCTGTTTTTGTGCAGTGGCCCTCACACTGTAGGACAGGCTCCCCCCCTGAGGGACTGTTCAAGCACGATGGAGTAAAGAGAGAGGAATTCTGTTCATACAGTCCATAGTGCTGATGGCCATTAAAAACAAAATGTACTGTGGAGGGAAATAATGCCGGACAGGACACACCATTTAATGAGCCAGCGCGTCTCAGGAGGGACCAATAAACAAACAGCGTGTCACTGGGCAACAGCACGGGGTGGCAGATTTCAAACTCAGGCGAGGCTAACAGATTTAGCATTGAGCCATTTAAACAACGTAATTAAGCCTGTCTGCCCTCAGACATCTTGAGAGATCCTGTCAGTCTTTTGGGGTCCTTGAGCACGGTAAATCATGTGTCAGATTAGGACAACAGCGAATGTATTCCCCATTCATGGACAGGATTGTGTGATGGCTATTTGTTGTCTGGGAATTCCCTGCCCCTTCACTGCATTGCATTTGCTCAGTTAGTCTGGCCAACTATCATCAGCGATCCACTTCACTCACGTAATTGGACACGCCTTTAACCAATCAGACCAACGATACTATACAACGATACAACGATCGGTAATAAAGCAAACACATATTTTTTCTGTATGAATTGTTCCAGGGCAAGTTTCTGTTCTGTTTTCAAAGAAAACTTGCCTTATCGAAGTTTTGCGGTGCTTCGGCGGCCACCATGTCCAATGTTTAAAAACTCTCCGTGCAGTAGATTCTGTAACGTAGCCGTGGTAAGTTTAAATCCGCCAATGGCGCGCCAGGTAGCCAAAAGCCAGTTTGTGATTGGCTCCAAGGATTGTGGAAATCTTGAAATGAACGGCTATCCAAAGTTGGCCAGACCCAGTGCAGAGGCAAAATCAATTTGGCCGGAAGAAGTGGGGCGGGACTTCCCAGACTAGGCTATTTGTGCTTCCTTGCACATTCAAACTATGGAGGGCTGGGTGAAACTGGTGCATAAAGAAAAAAAATGGCAAGGAAACGACACTTGAGAAATCGCCAGCATGTACAAAAGTGTCTTGATAGCAACCCCTGCCCGGCCCCAGACAAGAAGCTTTGACGACTGATCTAGTGGACAGCAGACTTTCACTGTAGCCTACACCAGCAAAATCTGTGAGCATAAGCCAAGTGCTGTGCTGTGCGCAACAACAAAAAAACTACTCCTGTAAGCACAGGACTAAATAAGTCCCTCTCCTAGCTGCAGTGGGGATGGTGGCCAGTTTATACCATACCAGCCTTATAATGGTTTATGAGTAATGGGACTCCATGTTTACATTTAGCTTATATTTCCATGAATTTTTGCAGCAGGCTAATGGTGCTGTTTATGAACGGTGGTGGCTGGATGGTGGAATGCTCCCTGTTCTGAAAGGCAGGCATATCTGAAAATATTTAGGAACGGCTGCCTTAGTGTGACTAATGCGGCTGGCTTGATGGCGCGGAGAAGCGGAGTGGGGTAGGGTGGGGAGAGTTAAAAGCTTTGCTGAGGAAGCCAGTGCGACCAGCGCTGACTACAGCACTCCACGTAAGTGAGGCAAAAGGAATAAATCTATGGCTATTTGGTTAGGTGTCCTAAGGCTAGTAGCCATGAGCGCACTCATCATGTGTCAGTAAAATGGCTGTTTGGATTTGCAGGCACGTGTTGTTGCCCCCCCGGCCGAAAAGCTTGCTTCCCTATAGCGACTCGTATCGCTAATGGGGTGAAAGACTGGTCTCCACAATGCAAGAAAAAAGACCAGTAAAGGTACATCTGCCAAATGACAGTGTTTCTGAAGGGAGGTGTGTGTGTGTGTGTGTGTGTGTGTGTGTGTGTGTGTGTGTGTGTGTATGTATGTGATTATGGAGCAGGTGTCCTGCTTTCTCTATGTATGTGTGGGTGCAATGCTGTCTATTTCAGAGTGTACACTGCTGCATAACAACTGCATGTGTTATGAGTATGTACAAAACTAAGTGTGGAATCACGGTCTTATTTTGACCAGTGTCTGTATGCTTTTGTGTTAATACTGTGCACACAGTGTGGTAATGCACATGGACATAACATGTGCTTGTTGTGTGGTGGTGTGTGTGTACTTACACTGGCAATTGCTCTATTGCTGCGTAATGTACTGAGTACTTAGAGTCCTGAGAGACCGTCATGAGGGTTCGGTCAGTGACAGCGGGTTCCATGAGGCGTGGTGGAGCGCAGCGCACCAGTGCCGGCTAACGGCTGCGCTAATTAGGCCATCCAGCACTAAGAGCACAAATGTTTAACTACGGTAATAGACATGCGTGTGAGTTGCAGAAGCATGTAGGATAAGGAGATTGTGTGTGTGTGTGTGTGTGTGTGTGTGTGTGTGTGTGTGTGTGTGTGTGTGTGTGTGTGTGTGTATGTGTGTGTGTGTGTGTGTGTGTGTGTGAGGGTAGATGTGTATTTGAGCGTTTCCAATCATGTGCATGTGTAGGCATCACATGCTCAGGGCTCCACAGATGTGTGTCTGTTAGTGAACACACGTTCCACGTCGGCTTTGTTACATTTGTGGACACATTTACGTGCACCGTGTGTTTGCGTGTTTTTTTGTTTCCTACCTCCAGGCCGGTAGATGATGTCATCCTCCGTGATGAAGGACGTGATCTCTCCGTTCTCTGTGCGCTCGTAGCGTGACTTCTTCTTGGGCAACTTCTTCTTGCTCTTCTTGCCCCCTTCCTCAGTGACTATCATGACACTCCCACCCCCTCCACCCACTACAACCCCGCCGCCTCCTCCTCCCACTCCTCCTCCTCCGCTGCCGCCTCCAATGCCAAGGCCTCCTCCTGCGGAGGTTCCTCCCTCGTTGTCCTCATCCTCGCTGTGTTCGCTCTCTGCGTAGTTGCGGGCGCCACCCTCTAGCGTGCAGCTGCGGCGTGGCCGGGAGCTCTCGCTCTCGCGGCCTTTGTCCCGATCGCCGCCGCCACCGCCGCCACCACCGCCGCTGCTGCGGCCCTTGTCCCGTTCGCGCTCTCTGTCCCGGTCCCTGTCGCGGTCCCGCTCCTTGTCCTTCTCTTTTTCGGCAGTCATGATTCGCCACGTGCCTTCCTCTGTCCTCTCACGGCTCGGCCTCCGTGAAAGGTAGACTGTGAGCCTGGGCTTCAGTCTTCTGAATTTACCGGTCAGATCCAGGAAAAAGTCCACCGCACCGACAACCCCAGTGTTTCAGGAGAGCTGGATAACACACACACACAGAGAAAAAAGGAGGAGGGTTAATAAATCATTTCACTTCACCACAACCACCTCCTAGCATCAACATCTCTACCATCATCGCCTTTTGTTCAATCTATCTGGATTTGTAACACTGTCATTGAATGGTGTCATTTTGATTAGCCAATCAGTCCTAGGGCCTTAAGGAAGAGTGAGGGAGAAGGGAAGGTGCAAAAAAACAAAGGAAAAAAGGCGACAGCCGTCGATAAACACAATCTGCTTAATCAATCCCTCTCTCTCTGAGCTGCAGCCACAATGTCTACCAGCACATCATTGCACCCCGTCCCCTACGGCAACACCAGGCCTCCTGAGGAACCTCACTAACCACACTGTTGCCATGACACGAACGACACAACATCAGACACACTTTCAAGTCTCCAATGCCGCTATTCCCCTTGCTCTTCTATCAGATAGGAAAGAGAGGGATGAGAGCGACGAGCGGGCCACACATAGTCATCTGCACAGGATTCCCTCCTGCGGGGGAAAGATCTGCAAATAGCTCGGGCCACATCTGAAGGGCTGGGTAAGCATCAAGGCAGTGGCAATCATAATCAGCTCAGAGCTCCATCTCTGCCGCTGGCCCCATTAAAGCTTTTAAAAGGTGATGAATGTGTGTGTGTTTTGTAAAAATCGGATCATATGGTTCTGAAAACAAAAATCTGCCAAATTTCTGACATAGTTAAAGGCGCTTTAGTGACTGTGTCAAGAAAGTAGCCTATGGGTGGTTGACGAGACATGGCCTTTTTTTGGTTGAGTGTTAAATACAAATTAACCAAAAAAGTGTCATATTTTTTTTTTTATATTCTATTACATAAAATGCTGCTTTATGTGAACATGTTGTACATTCATGCAATTCATCACTCACATTTTCACAATTTTCAGTCAAACATGCTTGTATGATGTGACTGTCCCAAACTTGAGCAAAAATAAGAAAAATAAATGCAACAGATACTGGAAGTTAGAAGTTGACAAGGCATAATATTTTGAGTCAGCTCTGATAAAAAAAAAAATCCCTGAAATGAATATCATCTGGTGTGACAGTATGTTGTGATATTTAAACGGATAAATGTGAGACCCTTGGGGAGAAGGGTTCCTGGTTCAGTCAGGAACTACATAAAGCATCTCAGAACTACATAGAAGGGTTACAATGTGTAATTTGTTGTCATCTTCTCAATAGATCTGTTTTTTTTTAAACACTCCCACTTCTGTACTCTTTCCCAGTGTCTTTTAGTGTGGCGTGTTTTTTATATAGAAATGCCAATCATAAGTGACTTTTTGTCAGCATTACTTTTACATCTATGTTACCATGCTGCAGCGGGTTGTTTTGATGCTAGTGTAGAACCACAAGGCTCAGTGGTTGCTGTGTCACACCATATGAGGTTTCATGCACTTAGCACAACACGTGTGTGTTTCGCTTGTCACGTCATATGATCCATCTGTCAACAAATATGATAAGAACTCTATTCTTTATATCTACATAATTCCGATCAAATAACTGGATGTGCTAACAGACTTGTCAGACTTGCTGCTCTGTTTGGAGATAATGGAGCTATGTTAAGTATCTTTATGGCAGAACTATAGCAGTCTTCACAGGCAACCTGTGAGGAGGAGCAGTCAAAAGAAAATCATGGCAATTTATGACTTCGCCCATGAATGTCTTATTGTAAAAGGGGCAGAAGTGAAATCATGAAACACGAGATTAAAACATGTCCACAGCCAACAGGATGGAAGGGAGCCTCAGTGGCATTGTTCATGCGTACTAGCGTGTGCTAGCGTGCGCTCAGGAAAACCAGAGCGGGGCTACTAGAGCCACAATGACAAGCCTGGCAGCCATGACGAAAGCCCATCTGAGGGTAAATATCACAGAGAGAGGGAAGAGGAAGAAAAAGAAAGAAAGGATGAAAGAAACAGAGAAGGAGAGCAAGCAAGAGAGAGAGAGAGAGAGAGAGAGAGAGAGAGAGCGAGAGAGAGAGAGAGAGAGAGACACTAAGTAAGAGAAAGTAGGAGACCAAAAAAGAAAGAGATATGGAGAAGAAATGGTTTGTGACAGGCACGGGCGAGGCGCTTGACAACTCGACTCGTCACTCGCTCCGTGCCGGTGACATCGCCAGGGAAACTGCTGCCGGCGGCTGACAGGGCAGCTGCAGCATCAACACTAGCAGCTCGGGCTGATTACAGAGCATGTCTGACGCCACGCCATTAATCACATAATCATGAGCCACTGCAGTCATGTAGGCACACACACACACGCAGAGACCTTCAATGACCAGTCGAATATAAGAACACCTTTGTCTCGGCCCAGGGAGTACAGCTAGGCACCAGCTCAGGTGACCAGTTATCTAGAAAGCATCAGCCTATCAAATGTGGTATAAGGAGGGAAAAAATTAAGCTAGTCGACAGTCGTGCTTTTGTGCCGAGACCGTCGAGAGGGTTTCATTAATGTAAATGACCTCTAGGCTATATGCAATTCAGGTCGGTAAGCACGCGCGCACATACAAATTTATCTTATAAAATGCAATGGTGTTGCTAAATGATTGGCCCATCAGTGACAATTATGAGCAGCCTATTCGGCGCTGTGAAAACACATTACATTATTAACAACGCCTGGCCCCCTCAAGCTAGTTCCTGAGCTAATCAAGAGCACACCACCTTGCACAAATCTACGCATATTCTCCTGCTGACACGCTGACAATAAGCCAACTATGGAAAAGCAATAACCACCAGTACCTTGGCGGTAAATGAGGAGAAAACACACACACACACACACACACACACACACACACACACAAGTATAGTAACAATTATTCACTGTTAGCCAAGCTGAACAACATAAATGAAAAACAGAGAGGAGAGCTGGGGGTGAGTGTGGGGGGAGGGGGTTGGGGTGAGGGAATCGAGAGCGGGCGGGGGGAGTCAAAGCGCGGAGCCATTACACATCAATCCCCAGAGTCGGGCCATCTGAAAGATACCAGCTGTCTGGATGAGGAAAAGAAGGGAGGGGGAGAACTGAGAGAGAGAGAGAGCAAGAGAGGCAGAGAGAGAGGCAGAGAGAGAGAGAGAGTGAAAAGCAGCCATTTGTGCTAGGGAATACCAAGGAGAGAACCTCACTCTCCCTCTCCCATTCTCTCTCTCTCTCGAGCTTTCACTCTCCCTCTCTCTTTCTCTCTCATTACTGACACCCAGTCAGGAGGTGTAAGCGAGGAATTCTTAAATAACAGCTACATTTCTCTCGCCACTGCATGAAAAAAGAGAAGGAGGAAGGGGAGAGAGGGTGTGAATAAAGGTAGAAATTAAACCTCTGCCCCCACACAGTCGGTCCCTCGATTAACACATTGGCACACAATGGGCCACAAAGGCAGACCTTCATCTCTCTCTCTCTCTCTCTCTCTCGCTTGCTCTCTCACACACTCACACACACACTCACTCTATTAGAGCAACTCCTGCCTGCTCACATTCCGCTCAGAGCAGCCTCTACTCCAGCAATAACCAGACTGCTCACATGTGACAAACACACACACACACACACACACTGTCTGCAGTCAACATCTCAAACAAAAACCTATGAGACCAATGTCCTAATTGCATTAAAAAGAGGATTCCTGAAAAACTGTATACTCATACCCAGACGAGGGTGTTTCCATCAGGAAGGGATTAGTGTACTGCTCTTCTTTAAAGCCCTGTGTTTTTATAGTGGAAGATGTTTGAACATGAAATAACAGCGAGGCAAACGAGAGGATTGGAATGTAACAGAGCAATTTCTAGGAGGGGGGGCGAGAAATCCCAAAACATAAAAAAAAGGTAATAACACAAAGGCTTGAGGGAAGCTAGTGACTTTCCCGAATGACTGGCATTAGCGCGCGACAGCAGTTTGACTCGCGAGGGCTTTAGGCCAGCTTTTCCACAGGGATTGGCAGCACAGAAATGCGCTCATATGATTACATTTTCTAAAAGCGAGATTAGTCTGCCACACACACTCACACACTCCACACACATTCACACAGATTTATCTGCAATATGGGCAAACTCACGCTTAACTGGCAAAAACGGTCTGTATTCAATTCTGCCTGTTCAACCACACAATGCTCCACTCACAAGCAAGAGGGCTGGGAGGCCAGCCTTTATCCCCCATTAGACGCATATGTTGGGGCTATTCTGCAGGGAGTGGAGGGGGGTGGGGGGGTTGGGAGGGACATTACAGGCGTAATTTGAAGCAGAGAGGCAGGGCAAATTACTGAATGTAGCAACACCCTGTTGACCTCTACTGTAAGCTTCATGGAGACGTGCAGGGAATCCACTTGAGGAGGTATTAGAAAGCTGTGTGTACCTACATGTGTTGTGTGTGTGTGTTTGTGTGTTCGGGGGAGGGGAGCTTAGCCGTAGCAGGGTGTGTGTTTTACGGTGATTTGTGTCTTTGCATCTTAAGCAACTCTCCAGAGCTGCACATCAGCTGGCAAGAGCAAGATGATGATGAAAAGAAAAAATAATCACGCCTCTGTTGCCCTCTTAGTTCAATGACACGCATCCTCCTGGTTTACTTAGAGAGCAAAGCGTTGGCCAGATCGTCAGTAACAAGGCGCCTTTGTTGCGGTTCACAGTCAAACCACTGCTTCACTCTCTCAGACCAGTCCAACCAGTTAACCTGTAAGGCTACTTTGGTGAAAAGAGAACACGTCGTCCGCTAACATGTTCTTGGGTAACTGAGATGTCGACAGCATGCTCCTACTCGAGAAAGGGGCCAAAACAGACGCTAGATCAGAAGCTCAGCACACCCTCCACTCCCCCTCCTCGAGCAATATTGATTAAAGGGAAAAATACCACCCTTTAGATGGAGTAAGTAGAATCGAAAAAACAACCTTGTTGCAAGGATTTGCTCTCAATTATATGCTAATAATTTTAAAATACATATTTTTTTTGCTTCGTTAAGTCACATATTGGATCACTGGAACTTCTTTAACTGGTAGGAGAAGAGCTTCATCCTGGGGGTCTGTTGTGTCTGCAGATGGATGCAGCCAGAAGGCATAAAGGCATTTTTATGCTACTCCGTACGACACGTTTTTGGGCACATAGGAACGCCTTCAGGTAAGTGAAACGCCTTCTCCGGTAGTTGAAACGCCCTCTCCGTGCTCTCGAGAGACGTCGGACAGCTCTCCGTGTCCCCGCAAAAATTTCTGTCGGTCCGCTCATGGCGACGGATACTCCTTGGCCGTGATTGGCACACTACAACCTCATTTCCATACGACATCAACTCCGGAAACTAACATTTCTGGACCTAGCGTTTCCTGTTTCATTACCTTTATATCCATGCATAACAGCCACTGTCAAAGGCGCAGATCCTTTCCTTGAAAACTATTCCCTGTATATCACAATACATGAGCCGGCCCAAGTAGCCTACTGCCAGAGAACCAGCATGAGCGACGGCAATTAAAGATGTGTTTCAACAACGGTAGAAAACTGTGTTTGCTCCGTATTTTACTGAACTCATAATTATATGACAGTGGTATTAGTTACAGTTGAGACACCCGAAATAACGTGCTTGCGCAGAAATCCTGAGACGTGATTTTTAGTCTGCACATGAATACATGAATTTCTTTGATCCCAGGAAATTTGAGCACACAACCCATCTCCCTTACGGAGATATTGGCGAACGTTGTTTTACCTACTTCATTTCAAACGTTGCAAACGTGTCTAGTTTTTGTGCAGTAGTGAATAGAGTCTCAGTTTACTACACCGCATATCATGTTTGTAGAAAATGATTAAGGTGCAACAAATGGCAATGATTAAGGTGCAACAAATGGCAATGATTCACATTGCAAGTAAAATGGTGCGGCTGGAGCAGATACAGGGAGGGACAACGGTGACGCAGTTTGGATGTAGCGACAAACGTTTATGTGCTGTAACAAACAGTGTTAACCAGTATGTGAGTAACGTGGGTTTTATTAAAACATAGTGTGTAATGTGTAGCTATTTCATTCTGTTTATTAACCTTTCCGGCTGTCTGTAGGCTATGTATTAACTAGCCAGCAGTAGACGAAAGGGAATTAACCCCGAAGTTAAAAACATGTAATCTACTTCGGGAGCATTTTACTCCCCCGCATTCTCCCATGATAAAGATAAGTTTGCCCTATCAGGTGTCTATATAGCATTAGACACAGTCACAATATTGTGTATCTGACACCTGTTGCATTTGAGTAGTGGCAGCTGGTGGGAGAGTAGAAATTGACTGTTGTGGAGGAGAGGTAAAGCCAACTAACGATTTCCATCGCACAAAGACGTCATGGGGTAGCTTGTCTTTCGGGACTTAAACCGTTACTCCCCCTACTGTTGTGGAAGAGAATTGTTTTCAGCACCCACAGCCGTTGGAGTACTATAAAGGGACACAAATGCTAACTAGTACGTACTATCCGGCCGCCCGCCCACTGTCCAACCATCCGACACGACCGTTTTGTGTACTATATAAGGCCCTTAACCCCCCACCCCCACACACACACACACACACACACACACACACACACACACATCTCTCCTCGCTGAAAGAGGGGAGAGAGTGGTGGCCAAATCTAAATGATGTGCAGGCAGTCATGTTGGCCTGGCCTGCTTACTTGACCTGCTGCCCTTGTGGTTGTTTATGTATTTATCAAAAGCAAACATAGGGGGGTGGGGACCCACAGCAGCTGGCCCGCATTCTCCTCTATCCTCTCCCAGGCGGAAGAGAGGTGGTGGGGGGAGAGGGGGAGAGAGAGAGAGAGAGATGGCTTTACGGTTAGGGATTGGCTGCTCACATAAAGGTGTGCTGGAACCCCTGGGTGTGATATCTATGATTACCACCATCTCTCTGCATTTTCAGAGGTTTTTATCCCAGTGGCTGCTCATGTCGGAAAGAGGGGTGGTGGTGGTGGTGCTGGTGGTGGATGGCTGTGGGGGAATTGCTCAGCCCAGGGGGATCGTGTTGACACAGCTATAGAAACCAGTCAAGGTTGAAGCTGAGGTCCTAATACTTGAAGTAAAAAGGAAGAGGAAAACAATAGTAATGAGCTGAAAATACAATGCTGAGCTGTGTGTGCGTGTGCGAGCATGTGAGTGTGTGAGTGTGGGTGTGCGTATCTGGGCAGCAGCCAATGGGCTGTCTCCCTACTAGAGTGTCATTTGCAATGCTCTGATAGTGGCTTCTTTTCACACGGTGACATCTGAAATATGAACACATGCCCTTGCCAAACTGCATATGGAACTTGCATCCAGCTATACAAATGAGGAAATTGAAATCTCACCTTGAAGATTCAAGCAGAGAAAAACGACACGCTCATACTACAAGAAAAGATTATTAATGATAATACAATTTTTGGCTTTATTTGCCGTAGGCTGTTCTGAAGTAAAAAAAATTATAAAAAAAACGTAAGGCTACCCTTTGTTTTGTGCATTAGCAGGGTTGTAAGAGCATCACATGGCAATTAACTGAGTAGCCAACTAAGACACTGTGGTTTGGAATGCATAAAGGGAAACAAAAACACGAAATGAAAGAAACGATCCTTTCTACACAGAGCCGTATTCTCACAGACGTGTGCTTTTGTTAAACTGCAAGCAGAGGGAAACAAATGCACAGATAAGGACGGCATAGCTTTGTCAGCTCACTGAATACACGTCAGGCTAGCTCTTCCTGACGGTACATCATGCGGAGCAACTTAAACAATGGGTCAGCTCCCATGGCGAGGGTGAAGAGAGAAAGGAGAGGGAGGGAGGGAGGGGGAGGAAGAGAGAGAGAGAGAGAAAGAGAGAGAGAGATATGCTCTAGCTAAGGCAAAGAAAGGCATCAAGCTTCAAAACAGATTTCCTCATCCAAAATGGCAAGCCCTGCGGTTAGGAATCACTTCTAACATATTGCTCATAACCTCATCTCATCTCTCCAGGCTTTTCCGCTGAAGTTCCTCAGCGCACTCCTTCATGCCTCAGAGGCAGAGACACACAGAGCCATTAGGTCAGCACCACGCACAGTGTCTAAGTGGCTAAATTATTTAGCTAGTTATCTGGTGCCGGGTCTTTCTCTACTTCCACCAATGCTTGCCTCGTTGCTGGGCCACTGGCAGCACCAGATGGTGTGTGTGTGTGTGTGTGTGTGTTTCAATGGGTCGCTTGTTACATCCCCCACCCCTTCAGAACACGAACACACACACACACACACACACACACACACACACACACACACACACGCAAACAGCCTGGGCCAAAAAGCACCTCTGCCACTCCAGATACTGCAGGATGCTATTACCTCTAATTAGCAAGGGGCCTTTTGTTTTGGAAAGGCAACTGCCTGCCCCTGCGCCCCAGTGACCACAAAGCCTGTCGCCACCACCACCGCCGCCTCCGCCTGTACAGTGAATCACAAAACTCCCTTTGTGTTGCGCTACCCCTCAGAGCAAACACTGGCTAAACTTAGCCTAGCCTAGGCTAACCTTGCTGAGAATCTGCAGGCAACCCAGGCTGAGTCAGAGCAAAAGGGAAGGCAGAGATGCATGCCATTCAAAACAACCTGAAGAGAAAAAAGCAAACATTAGCTCCAGCTAATCCACATGAGGACTGATGCAAAGAGACAGCTTGGGTTGACCTGAGGTCTTGAGGGAAGAGGTGTAGAGGAGAGGTCAATGTCTGGGCTAGTTTCTGGTGAGGTGTAGGAGAAAGGGATGAAAAAAAAACAAAACAAAAAAGAGGAGGAAAGACCACAAGACCGTGTCTGTGAATGGCCTGTACAGTGGCTGCCTTTGAGCCGTGGCCCCAGACAAGGCTGCACTGTCGAGATCTGTCTGTAATTGTTTGCTTTCCCGTGGAGGGGGAAAAAAAGCGGGGGAGGGAGAGAGAAAGGAAGAGAGATTGGGGGGTGAGTGGAGGTCAACCGAATGCTTCTGGGGATAAGGAAGAACCTCAGAGCTCACACCTGGCCTCCGTGGTATACTCATAAAACATGCATGCAGTGCTGCTACAACTGCTGAAGCTTCATGTAATAGGGCAACACACACACACACACACACAGACACTCACACTCACACTCACACACTCACACACTCACTCCAACTGCTCTGATAATCCCAGTTTCAAAATGGAGGAAGACGACCGATTTGGGGCGAGCACTATGGAGAGGTGCTTGAATAAGGCCACTTGTGTTCCTGTGAGTGAGTGCCTCTGTGTATGACAGTACAGTTGTCAAATGGTGCACTTGTCTTTTCATGAGGGCATGTCCATCATTTTCGCACAGTGAGTCGTTACCACCACTACCACAACCAATGTTTTTTTGTGTCTAAATAAGGTAGTGTACAGTAGCGATGAGCAGATTAGCCCTGCCTGCTGGTGTGTGAAATGGAGACCTGATCACTCGGTGATAGCGCACACGTACTCTGCCTCCAGCGAACAGGACAGGAGGCTGCCACTGCTGCATATTTTTTCATCTTCCTCCTGATACCTCGCCACACTAACAGATCTGATTATGCCTTTGCATCGCCTTTCACAACACTGTGCCAGGAGACCGCACGGCTCTGGGAGTAAACAGGTCTGTCCTTCAGAGAAACCTAATGAGGGAGGATGGCACGAGACTCTATAGAGGTTCTGTGAAGTCTGTGTAGAACCCAATCACTCTACAAGATGGAGGATTCTCAGCGATGACAACAGCCTTGATGGAGTGGAGACTCTTAATAGGCTGTCAGTACATTAAAAGCTAACTCCACAGGGCAACGGTGCTAGGAGAGAGAGAGAGAGAGAGAGAGAGAAAGAGAGACAGAGAGAGAGAGACACACACATAGCCTCCAGCAGAGGCAGAGAACCATTACACTCCGTGTAAATACTGCTGTGATTGTGTCATTCAGGGGCGGGGGGAGGGGAGTTCGTCCAAAAACCGCCTGTGATAGACTTCCAAACACAAGAGGGGGTTTTTATTACCGCTATCCCTGTTCCATAGAGAGCTTGTGGGCAGCTCCTCCCTCTTGTCTCTCTTCACCCCCATTCAGTGCATTTGGAGAAGACACAGAGAGACAGGGCAGGGGTATGTAGTCTCAGGGAGAAAAAAAAAGAAAAAAAAAAAAACCTCTCTCTCCACAAAAGGGTGCCCCTGTCGACATGCCATGACAGCTGTGTTCTGTTACATTACACAGGGCATATTCACACCTCGGAGAACTGGCCATCACAGTCCCTCATCAAAGCAAAGACATATACTGAGGGAGCCCAAGATGGTGAGCATTGTCTGTGTGTCTGTGTGTGTGTCTGGTGAAAATAGCTTGCAAATGCATCTGTGGGGCTTACATGAAAAAAGCTTGAACAGGTCTACCACAGTGCTGCATTCATGCTGAAGAGTGTGTGTGTGTGTGTGTGTGTGTGTGTGCACATGCCTGCCCACGCACATGTGTCAATCCCAAAGAGTGCTCCATTGACTGCTGAGCAACTGTATTTGCACTAAACTGCACACAAGGCTGAGCTGAGGCAGGAGGGGGGAGGGGAGGGGAGAGTGAAGACAGCATGGCTGCACCGAATCAGGGCTCGACCTTTCCAGCTCACTCAGCAGCTCCTCCCTGAGATCTCCAAACCACCCCCCTTACACACTTATGTATAACATCACCCACTCTAGACAGACACACTCTAAAAAACACCAAAACCATAGACACACACACACACACACACACACAACACTTGTTAACCAACTGCTTGCACTTGCGTACCCCAGTCTGTCATGTTGACATCTGACATCACTTTCATGCTCTCTAAATGCAATGAAATGTGAAAACTGCTACAACACAAAAATGCACAGCATATACTCGACTTTCCCCAGTGAGCTTGACTTCATGTAAAGCAAAGCCATCCTGATTTGGGATTGTGGCAAATACACTAGTACACAAAACACAGACCTTTAACCCCATATGCCACTGCGGTTCAGAAGCTGGGGACATGAAACGCATCTAAACCGCAGTGCGCATTAGCAGTGGGAGAGGAAATTGATACAGCGCTGTACTGCAATATTTTTTGGCACAACATTATATTGATACATTGGTGCCAGCTATCGCAATATTCATTTATTAAATATTATGATTTTATTTTTATTTTGGTACATATATCTACTCTGTTCTAAGTCCACAAGACAGCACAGTGGAAATTGGATAGGTAGTCGATAGTCAAGAACAAATTAACCACGCCAAGATTGAGAGACTCCCAGTATATGACACAATAGGAGAAATAAGTTGCAATGTATCACATAATTGAATTGCAAAACTTGCTGTATTGTAGAATGTAAAAAATTATATCGTATTGTGGCCCAAATATCATGATGTATTGTATCGTTGCCTTTGTGGCAATTCCCACCCCTTGTGCCCATATTGTCCCAGCCTCAGGCTCCGTAGTGATTAACAATGATGACTCTCCGACATCCCCATAATTAACATCGGCAAGAATTCCTCATGCCGGCGAAAATGCGCAGGGACACTGGCTAACTCGATTAATTTGCTTTTATGCAGAAATAATCTCTGATCAGCATTACAAAGTGACTCGCAAACAAATTAGGTTTGAGCCAAGAGTGCTCATTGATCTCCGCACTCATCCCGAGCTCTGCCCATGAAAGCCAAGGCGGCAGTAATCCAATCCCATCACTGGGGAAGGAGAACCTGCTCGAGCCGCATCTTCCCCGCAGAAGGAAAAACGTCCAGCTTGCACACACAACGCAGACCTCGGAGCGCATTCAATTAGGAGGTATTTCTGTGCTCCGTCAGCAGGGCTAAGGCAAAGTGTCGGCTAATTGCTTTTGGGATTACGCTAATCAAGGGAGAGATTGAGCAGGCCGTGTGCCTTTAACAAAAATAACAACAACGACAACAACAGTACTGTGTCCTCCCACTGTGCGTGGTTTATTGCATTCACTGTTATCGGCCATCTTTGTTGCTCAGAATGGCAGCGTAATCAAACAATGGCAGTGCCATTCATCTCCTGGCAAAGATAGAAACCTGTAGTGGCAGGAGGAGGGATGGCTGCCATAGATGTGATGCACACCGGTGGTCCTTTCTAGCGCCATAGATCCAACAGTTTAAACAGTGACAGCAAAGAGTCGAGTGCGAGGCTACGTGTAATGTTTAACTCCCCGAGTCATGCATACTGCTGGGAGTTGGTGACTGAGCTGTGGTGAGGGGGGGAGGGGGGGGCAATCTGAAAGCAGGGATGCATGCGTACCACATGCCCTGGAGATTGCCGTGCCAACAGCTATAATCATCAAGGGCTACTAGCGTTGCTAACAACAAATGAGGGCTGCAGCGCTCTTTGTTCCGAGGATGAGAATCTGGTTCAACATGAGATCACTGACAAAACCGTAATCACCTCAGTGAACAAACATACTGCTGTGCAACCAGAGCAAAAAGGGGGCAAAACTGCCCATGTTGATCATGATGACTCAATACACAGTATAGCCCCCCCAACCTCCTTCCTCCTCTTCTGCTCTTCATCACATAGACCTACACAGACAGGTTTAATGGGTAAGCGCCAACGCACACCTACACCGAGGGGAAAAAAAAGAGCAGCCCATCTTGCAGGCGCTAATAACCTTGGGCTGTCTAGCACATCTTCCATGGCTGTATGGAATGGCACGGGGGTATAAATAGAAGATCCATTTCTCACCGGCAGTCTGTTACAGCTCTATTTCAGCTTGTCATTAAATATTTATCCCCAGCAAGTGGCGGATCCCAGCGAGGTGATAAGCATTTAGGAACCCAAATCTCTGACTAACTCCACCCCCCCCACCCCACTGAACACTCTTTTTTTTCACACAACAGACACACATTTATTCAGATGGATTATCTACAAGTGTTCCTTTAATCAGCAGTGGGGCCAAGAATAGGAGTAAATCCCTCAGCAATGTCCCACAGGAGGCACCTTTCCCTGCCAACCTTTTTCAGATGGAGCAATCTACATGTCCCCCTTCTTTAATTTACTCCCACTGAAAATAGTTAAAGGAGAGGCTAAGGGGAGAGGGGGGGGGGGGGAGGAGGACTCCTCAATGGTACATACCAACTCCATGGATGAGGTGTATACTTTACCCTCCAAATGCGGAGCAATGCTAGGATAATTGTTTCTCAGATGAAGAGAGAGAAAGAAATTCTAAACCCTCTTAACCTGCAACCCAATTATTTCACAAGCTCAAGCGGCTGCATCCGAGTGATCACTTGTAGGGGTTGTCGTTTCCCAGCACAAGATCACAAAGGAAAGCTAAACATTTTTGCTAAAGCAGATTACAAAGACGCTAAGAAACAGGAGAGAAGAAAGGAAGGACCCAAATCCATGGTTACAGTAAGGAGGGGTGGGAGGGAGCGGGAGCGAGTGCGCGCGTCTGTGTGTGTGTGTGTGTATGTGTGTGTGTGAGTGCGCACAAATTTAAATACCACCGCTGACTCCTTGTAGAAGCATTTCGCTATTTTGGCTCCCACTGAACTTGGCATCTTCAAAACAAGACAGATGAAGAGCGATGGCGCTGCGCTGCAGCCTGGTGGGTGGTGTTGCGCCAGGGCATTAGTGCACCTCTGGCCTACCCCCGCCTGCTTCAAACGTCAATGTGCGCCGCTGCTCAAACCCCAGGCTTCACAGGTATTCTTGGACGTGGACCAAAAAAAAATACAAACAAAAAAACAAAAGACACGTCTTTTCAGAGACTCTGCAGGGGATAACGGTCTGCCATAGCTGTGGGCTGCTCTGAAGAGAGGAGGGGGAGGAGGAGGAGGAGGCAGAGACGCTCCTTTCCAAAACTGGAGCAGCCGACCCCAGTGAGCTCCTGACAGGTCAGCTTACACGCCAAGCTGACTGAGCCAAGAGCAGCCAGAGCAGCTCACTGCTCACCTCCCACCAGCCCAGAGGGGAAAGACTCATCCACTCTCCCAACTATCTAAACAGCAACCTTAGATCTGTGTGCTTTACAAATCAAAGCACAAACATTAAGAGACAAGTATTTAAGAGAGCAAGATTGGAAGAGGCAAAAAAAAAGCTAGGATACTTTCTAATATTCAGAGAGCCAGTGTGAGGTACTGAGCTACAAAGACTTGAAGCGCCGCGAGCAAGGATTCCACTTTTGATGAAGGTACCCTAGCCTAGCAGCATAACAACATGGTTTATGAATCCTGTGGTTTGCAATAAAAGAGGGGTTGAACGCAGAGCAGTCTCTTCCACCTACACTGGGCTGAGAGGCACATGGTTTAAAGCAGCTAAATTCTTTTGTGTGAAGAGAGTCTGGAGAGTGAGCCAACACCATGTCAGTGGGTCAAGAGTCAAGTAATCTCACTGCCATTTTAAATTACGACTTCCCAATCTGGCTGGACTAATCTAGTTTCAACATGCAGACCAAGCAAGTGCTGTATGTTGAAATGATTACAGCTGTTTTGTCAGACGTAAAACAGGCACCACAGAGCTGAACAATGTGATCAACATCCTCCAGTCTGTAAGAGCCTAGGATTTTCAGGCACTACCTCACTATCTGACAAAAGAGAGATGAATACAATACAATGAATACAAAGTGAATACAATTCCAAACAATCTACCACAGTGTTTGAGTCAAAAAACAATCTGAAATTTCAGACCATCCTTTCAAATGTTGTCCAATGTTATTTCCTCTGTCAGAATATACTCTGTCAGCTATTACGGAAAATACAAGGTAAAAGATGGACTGAATGATACAAATGATCTTTTCTTGCTCAAAACACACAGTTTAGCCTGTGAAACTAGCCGTTTATTAGCAACTCCACTACAAATTGATACTGTAATGAAGGCACTGCTAATTGGGGTTGTTAATGAGAACATTCCTCATTGACTGCTGAATAAAGACTTTATATAATTGAAAACACAATACCCACACATTTACCTCTGCTGGTTAGGAAATTAAATAATACCACCGGTAATATTTACCACCAGAAATTACAAGCATTAACAACATCTTTAGATTAACTGGCAACTTGTGAAAAGACATGTTAATGTCCCAAAAAACAGGGAAATCAAGATTCCACAGATCATGTACCCACACATTTGTTTTCTATCTGACTTGAGTCATGAAATGTTATTGCCAGGGCAGAACCTCACGCTAGCTCCAGAAGCTGACTGTGCTGACACAGCTATGAGATGCCAGTTAAACAGCACCATGCTAGTGCAGTTCATCAAGTAAGAGTGTGCTGAAGTGTATTGGGGCACTTGCGCGGGTTCATTCTGGGCAGAGAGACCGTGTTGAGAGGCCAGTGGATGGAACAAATGCTCTGGCCAGGCGAAATGGCAGCAGGAGAGAGGGGGGGACGAGGTGAAGCGGCGGCTACAAGGGTGCGCTGTTTTTTACCCCCCGTGTGCAGCTAGAGCCACTTCATACTGATGAGCCCTTGGAAATGTCCAGTTGGAGTGTAGCCAGATGCTACATTTACACTGCTTTTTCACATTTTTTCCAGTTTTTTTTTCTCCCCTGTTCATTTAAGTCATCTGTTTTTCCTAGATGCCACTGTGAAAATCCCTTTATGCCTTTAATTTCTCTTTCATATTTGAATGTATGTTTTTGAAACAAATGGAGATTAGGAGAGTGTTGGCAGGGGGGAGGGGCATGATTTTTTTTGATGAAAAATGTACAAAGTGGTTTGATGTAGGCCATTCCTGTTGTTGGCTGTGAGCCCGCCTGAGGTGAAGGGTAAACAGAGAGGGGAGGCTTGACTGTGCCAACCTTCACCTCTGTCTTGTTTAGAGTCGCCAGTCAGTGCTAAGCAGGAATGCACAGCTGGCAAAACTCAATTATCTAAGCACAGATATGACTTATGGTGTTGCCCCCGCCACCCAATGTTTACACTGAATATTTCATCTGTGCCTTTCCTGGACCTGCAATCATTTCCCCCTCATTACCAATGCACTACCTATAGTCTTCGGGCTAATCCTTTTTTCTTAGTCTGTCCGCTAAACAGAACAATGAGGTCAGAAGGGCAAGCACTCCCAAGGGTTGAGCATGTCATCTGGAAATCACAGCTCAAGTAGGATCTTTTTTTTTATAAAGACGCTGTCATAATTCAAACCAACACACACACACGCTAATCTTGTAGGAAGCAAGGAGGAGGAAAAGAACAAACGAGAGAGAGAAGGGAGGAAACTAGTTCACGCTCCATCACGATAATTATTAGGGAGACTCACGGTGACAATCACCTCTGGAGATAATCAGAATTGTGTCTGCCATTTCCACCGCAGCACTAGAGAAAAATCTATAGCTACTCCTGCACTGCTGGTAAGCCTCTCACTAAGTGGAGAAACAGAGGGAGGTTAAGGGAAAAAAATGATCCGTTCGAATGGTTCAGAAACTCACACTGCCACAATGTGTGAATGATCAGCAAATATTACTCTTCGCAGCTCGGCCGCAAAATCATGAAAGGGACGGCTTCTCCTGCATTATTTAAGGATAGCGCTGATGTTTAATTCAGAGGGAACAGCAGATTTGACGCATAAATAAAAGTCGTACACTTCAACACATTAAATGTTTACAAATCCCAAATAGGATCGGAGGAGTACGAGCAGGAGCGCTCTGTAGCCTGCCGGTCCCCTTTGAACGTCTCAGACCTGTCACTCCGCAGCGGGTGTCGCTTTCATCTCTGTTGACTTGCACTAAATGCATAAAACCCCCTGACTGACAAGGTTGGCGGTAGGGGGGCTGAGGGGAAGGCCCAAAGGCTTTTGTTTGCCCAGACCAGACGCTTCACACAGGACCCAGAGCCGTCCCGTGCAGACGGGGACACTGAGCAGTATTAAAATAACGTGCTGCGACAAGCCGTGACATTGGGGGACAATCTTTCGTCATACAGGTGGTGGTGCGAAGGACTGTTTTAGACGTTACAGCTACATTTGTTTCTGTTCTGCTTCTGTGTTCGTTTCCTCTGCGTCTTCCATCTGCGTGACACAAGGCTTATGTATTTGGGTTCACCCAGACTCTTTTACCTTTTAATTACAGATGTCCACAACTACCAAATGTGGATGCTGCAACAACACAAAATCATCACTTGGGAACCAAATCAGGCGTTGGGAACTGAAGAGTGCATCTGATTGCTTGAACTTCACACAGAGACAGACAGACAGACAGACACACACACACACACACACACACACACACACACACACACTTCTGTGGCCAGGCCCATGGGGAGTCCAGCTTCAAATTATGGCCATGTGCTGAATTAACAGGTCCAGATGTCCCCCCTCTCCACACAGGCGAGAGACCTCTCTGTTGGGCTCAGCTGCTTCAGGGTGTATTAAAAATATCACTTTCAATTATCCCAATTTCCTAAACGCCACTCCTGTGCTTAATAGTCACTTGAGTGAAAACCATCACCAAGCTTCATTTTTTTTTTTTAAATACCAGAATCCTTATTGCCTTTTTTTCAAGCATGGAGTGCTACTGACAAAGTAAATAAATTCAGGCCGTCAGCACTCTGACCACAAGTATGGTAAAATGTCCTATTTTTGGCATATCTGACAGAGGGGTCTACTCTCGGCACGCACAGCATAGTCAAGTAACACGCAAATCAGCTGCCTGGCAATGGTCTGCTGAATTGAAAGAGAATGCTTTCTCAGTGACCAGGTTTGTGTGGAAAAAGAGTTGATTTGAATCAACGGAGGATCTTGATATGGCATTTTCCCTGTAAACAAAAAAGTACAGTTGAAACCTGTTTTTCCAGGGCTTCCAAGACCTCCCCTCATAAAACCGTGTAGTAAAAGTGATGTTTGACACCTGCCCTAGAATGGTGGCAATAGCAACAAAACAACAAATTGCACCACAAGGCGCTAATTTCTGTTAGCATGTCGATCAGATTTAATTTTAGCGGTAAGCAATCTGACTGAGCTGTAGCCCTTAAAACGTTCCAGATTTGCCTGTTCTTGTTTTCGGATGTGCAGCGGCAATAAATAAACCTCTCAAACCCCCAAACAAAAACACACTTACATCGTCAGACCTTCTGGTAGTAGTGCAGTGAGTCACTGAGAGATCAGCAATGACTCACACGTCCTGTCTACTGGTCCCATCTGACCTGGCATGGATCTCCCTCTAGCACCAGGGTGGTGAGTGGGAGCTATGGTTACAGTATCTTTGCGGTGGCTAGCGAGGCTAGAGGTGTTCACCTCTGTAAACAAAGAGTTCAGGAAAAGAATGCAGCCTTAATCTCGTCCGATAACAATGTCTATTTGGAACACGCCTCGTAAACGATGGCATCAGAAGAGCCAAGGTTGAGGAGTGGCTCAACAAATGGGTCATGGAATAAACGGTCGCTTTAGAATGACAACAAAACGCGCTTTAGCGTGTAGGCTAGCAAATTCAGAGGAGCACACAACCACCGACCTATTTTCATTCTTTTGGAAAAGCGCATTACATGCTTGACGGAGGCTTCTTTCACAAAAGCACTTAACTTCAGTCTCATATTCCCCAACATGGGAATGAAGCTAAAAGATATATCATCCATAAGTAAATGCTTCACGCATTCGAGTGGTTACATAAAAAAAAATCCAATGAATCAAAGCTCCCCACAAAGTACAAAAAAGCAGGAAAATAGCTCACCATAAAGAAAGCCTTGAAAGTGACATTAATTACATCCATCTCTGATCCAATTCATTAGAGCTCCATCACCCACATCCCATCCTCCTACCCCTTAAACCCAATAGCTAAACTGTATTAGCCTCCTAGGCTCCTGCGTAAATCAAACTTGCCCCATATCAAACACACACTGCCACTGCCCACACCTAGGAAATGGAGAGCGGGGGAAGAATCGTTGGGGGTGAGGGGATTGGGGGAGGTGGTGGTGGTGGGGTGCTCTGCCCAGTGTAATCCTACAGAATTCCATCGCACGAGTGGATTATTAAATAACACCTCCGACACCCCTGTCAAAACGTTCCGTCTGCCTCCAAGCCTGGCAACTAAACCATTACAGCACACTTTATGAAGAATCCCATTCCGCCGGGGCACACAGTCGGAGCACACGCTCCCTTTGATCCGACCATCACCCTCCTTTTGATTCCTCTGAGGTGAGGCTCTGGAAAGACAGGCTGCTGAGTGCAGAATGCTTAGTGTGTACACTAGGGGGAAAGGGAGAGAGGGTGGTGGGGTGGGGTGAGGTAGGGTAGAATAGGAGAAAACACATTACCTTTGTCTACACTGGCAGTTACAGAACAGTGAGTTGTGGTGTATGTGTGGTGGTGTGGGGGTGGAGGGAGTGCGTTAACCTTTCTAGTAATATCTACATGGAAGGCGAATGCTGATAAATCCAGTGTGCAGCGAAGCTTGGGAAACATTCCTGAGCGGTAATTTTCATTGCCGAGCTAGCTGACAATCAAACGCTCGTAAAGGCAACAGAGGGGGGTGGGGGGTGGGGGGGGCACGAAGTGGGGGAGGATTTGCTTGGTATGACATGCACTTGTTTAATCACTCTCACACACACACACAAACACACACTGACAGGGGAGAACAGACGTGCACAGCTGTCTCATGAAGAGGCCGTCAGAACAGAGCTGTTAATACTATTACTGCACAGTTAGCCAGCCGGTGGGCAACGAACACCCTTGCTACAGTCTTTCAGTGGGCTTTGCGTAAAACCAATGAGCAACGTGCCATGTCAGTAGTTTTCAGCCAGATTACACTTCTGTTCAACCGGTGGGGAGAACTGAAACAGACGGTTTGGGTGTTTATTCCCAGGAATAAACTAATATTTTTTCTACATGATGAGAGCTCATCCTATCCGCCACCCTGTGTGGAAAGATGGAAAATAGTGAAACAGAAAAAGGGGATAAAGGCAAACAGTAACCTAGCATCCGCAGAAACTGTTCACTTGAAAGAGAGGTATAGAAAGAAGACAAAAACAACACTTTGTTGCCGATATCTACGCTGCTTTGCCCTTCGCAATGCAAAATCTGCCTGGGCTAGTCTGTGCAGGTTAAAGAACGATACCCATCACCATCAACACCTCTGCTTTTAAATCACCAGAGGGGGGAGCATATTAAAACACAGCACTCACAGCACTCTCTAGAACAGAAGTCAACGGCCCTCCACAACAAATCCTCTACTTGCAGAAGATGAGGGATACAAATCAAGACTTCCACCTCTTCAATCAAATCCAGTGAGAGACAAAGTCAAAGCACAAGGTTTGGCGCTAATGTTTTTTGAAGGCGCCTCAAAAAGCCTTGACATCAGCAACACCAAGGATTACTCACTGGAGACGCTGGGTGATTAAAGCTTAAGAGTCTCAAGACTAAAAAGAAATCTAGACGTTTGAACACAGAGGGGGGAAAAAACTAACATATTTATCAACACCATCTTCTCGCATGCACAAGGCTAATCTTTATCCTTTTCACATCAAGCTGTTGTCATCCGTTAGCTTAGCTCTCAGCAGTGCAACTTCCTGCTTGTAAAACCTCACCATTAATAAAAGGGGAGCAGCGTGCCAAGAGGCTTGTTGGCATCATTAGCGAGATCATCAAACAATACCTCGCTCCAGAGTAGATGTATGTCTGCGTGTGTGGATGTGAGTGTTTAAATACTTCAGATTCTCTTATCCTGAGCAAACCACATCATAGCATTGCATAGCATTTTGTTTTTGGGTAAAGAGGGCATTGTCCTCCCCTACACTGTCAAACAGACACATTTACATAGTATTAAATATGTATGACTAACTCAAGGAACTGGGGAGGGTGTGTGTGTGTGTGGGGGGGGGTTGTGGTGGTTCAATGGTGGTGGAAGGAGGATCTGTTTGGACGTGAGGGTTTCATCTTGGTTCCCCTGCCATTATCTGCGGCCATTGTGCTGTGAATTGGCCCAACCAGTGTCCTCCCACTCGAGTGCATTAATCACATCTGAATCATTAAGCTAGAGGTCACTTCCCAGTTAACAGGGGACGATGAGGGGAGAGTGAGAGAGTAAAATATATGCAAAAGGAAAGAAGGGGGGAGAGGGGAAAATGAGGACAGTCATCCAGATTAACCCTGCAACCACAAGGCAATTAACATTTCAGCAGTTTTGCTAGCAGGGCGGGGGGTTCATCTCAAAGAGAACAGCAAAAAACATTAGGAACGTTAAGGTTGGAGCCTTTGAGTGCATTTTGGGTGAAATCTGCTGATGTTCCTTCTCCCCCAGCATTATCCCCAAGGCATCTAGTTATTTATTTAGTAGACTATTCACACATAGGATAAGGATCCGAGCTGGCTGTCTGGAGTCACATGAAATTTAAGAATGACCAATAAAACTGTGATTATGCTAGTGGTGGTGAAGGCACAGAAGATACTTCCCCATTTTGTGTGTAGGCCACAGGGCCATGATCAGATCAGTGCAATGTGAAACAAATACCTTTTAAAGCAAGGCTTTTCTAGCCTCTAACCCAACGCCGCCCCCATCCCTCTCTCAACACGCACACACACTAAACAGACTGTCTTACTGTTCAACTTTCCAACAAATCTCTCTGTCTTAGAGCTTGACTAATCACACACAGATCCTCTATCACAGCCCATGCGTCTCATACTCTCAGCTACAACAAAAGGAAGCCAAGCCTGATTCTGATTGTCTCCTTGGCAGGTTACAACTGGCCAAGCAGGTCCTTCTTAAAGCCTCTATCTTCTCTTCCCAAACGTTTTTTGGTAAACAAGTGGTTAGAACCCATCACATCAAACCACAAGTGAACAGATAGGGGTAGTCAAAGGGTAAGGGGTGGGTGGAGGGAGGGGATTCCCAAAATGCAAGGGGTTTCATTTGTTTTGGTTGAGAAGGCAGCATTCAAATACACAGGCTAGTTTAGGAGTACCTGATAGCCATTTATGCTATAAATGTAGGGGGGGGGCACATCTGTAGTCTATGGATTCTGCAGATGAGACCAGATACAACCAGCCTGCATTGGCTCAAACTTTGAAAGTGCCATTAGTTTGAAACCCAAGTAGCATCTATAATTCATTAAGTGCATCTTAGTTTCACGCACACAGAAAAAAAGACCCAAGGGGTGTGTTCAAACAAAGAGGTAAAGAAGTTCAAAGCAAAGGTCTCAGGGTTACTTATGGACTTTCCCTGAGGCTGCCAAGAGGGTCCGTAGGAAAAAAAAGGGTGAAAAAAAAGAAAGAGAGTCAAGAATGGCAACAACAATGTAACCAACTTTGTGCTTGCCTCATGTCATAAAAGCGCCCTATACTAGCATACGCCTATTGCCTGGACGTCTTACTCTTATGAACACACTTATAGTCAAATCTGAACTCAGGCAAACTCGTGGTTTTAACTTCTAAGCCTGTAGCAAAAGCCAACATTCCACATTCCATCCGTATCCCCCCCACACCTTCCAAACCACTCATACCCCCTCCCCCCGAGAAACTTTTTTTTAAATTCAGTGTAGCCAAGCCAAGCACTCACCCGCCAGTCTGATGATCTAAGTTCCAATCGACTGCTGCAAACAACTTCACAAGGAATCCTCGGCAGCTACTACCAAATGACCCGGCCGAACTTGTTGGCATGGGTCAGATCCAAGAACCAGGGCTAAACCGTATCGTGCCGACACTTTATCCTTAAAGAGCCGCTGTCCATGCAGAGGGAAGCGGGCACTTGCTTCAACAAAAGACGACCTCGCTTTTGCTAATTTATTCACGTTCCGATCGCCGAGGGACTCCTTCAGAAAGCACACGGCAGAATCCGTTCCCTTACGCCGTATTATAGCTCCCGATGTGAAACGCATAAAGGACTGTAGTCTTGATACAGTGCAGCACTTCGAGAGGTAGGAAATCACTGAGTTCACCGTTTACAGACTCGGCTTCCTTTTTCACACACACACACACTCTCTCACACACACTCACACGCGCGCGCGCGCTCTGTCTCTCTCTCTCTCTCTCTGCCTCTACCCCCTCTCCTTCTTTCATATGCACACACACCACGTTCTGCCTATCTCTCCCTGTCTCTCCGTAAGCCCCCCCCTCTTCAGCTGTTCAACAGACGCATCCACATGGCTGACCTAGTCTTTCTTTATCCAGACACTAGTGAAGGAGAATTACCCCCCCCCCCCCCCCCCCCATTACTAAAATACGAACAAAACAAAAACATGGACTGGATTCAAATTATTGTCGGGACAAAGGAACTAGAATGGGAGTCGTGATTGATGGTAACCCATTGGGGATATGGTCTGTTCGAAACTGCATCAGTAAGCAAGATGTTCAAGGCAGTATCCCGAGCGAGATCAACATAGCCAATACGGGCTGCTGTGAAGAATATTAAAACGTAGCGTTCACTTGTACACGAGAAAGAAAAAAGCAACTGACTATTAGGGGGCAGGTAAAATCGCTGAAAAGAACTCAATCGGCTAATCACTACATTTTCAACATACGCCAATGGATAGTGCTCATTGATATTTCACTGTCAAATTAAAAAATAAAGCAGAACGATCTAAGCTTTATTGGCTCGGGCATTTAGTACAGAATCAGCGGCAAGACAACAACGGATTTAGATTAGACATCAGGCATGCGTTTCTGCACTTTGCTCTAGGTTGTGGCTCTCATTTGCATTTTCAGATAATGAATTAATTACTCACTCACTCTTCAACCCATTCATTGGCAGCAGTGTGGGTTCTACGGCATTGTGTATCTGTCCAAATGCCGCGTGTGACAGTGAAACGTACATTATTTCTTAATTGATTGGGGCAGCAGGATCATTTGGTGTTATGCACGTGATTATAAACTGGAATTGAGAAAATGACGCATGGTCCATTACAAGTCGTTTTTTCAATCTGACTGTCTAGCCAAATTGAACTGCGAGAGAGGAGGAGGGGAAATGTTTACACTCATCTCTTAAGTGGCAGAACTGCATTTTAAATCTAAGGTCCAAAGCTACAAGTAAATATTTTTTCAGTGGAAAACGTGGGGTGGGGTTTAAGAATCAAATCACAATCCGTTTGTCTCCTATTTCGATTTATTTTGGCAGACTGCAGGCACATTAATTCGCATTTTCTCTGCTCCTAAATCCAATTAACCAACAAGCGCACATAATCCAAACAAGGCTATCTTAACTCACCAACCGACACAAACAGTGAATTTGAAGAGGCAGGGTAAATCAATAGGAACTCAGTTTGGTGTAGTGTGGGCCTTTTATTGTTCTGCAAACCATGTAGCCTGTCAGTCCCTCAGTCCCTCAGCCCTTCTCTCTCTCTCTCTCTCTCTGTGTCGTCTCCTTAAGGAGTCGGTGTCCCTAGTGATCCCACACCCGGCTAACGCTTTTTCAGCTCCGGGGGAGTCTTTCACTGAGCAAGACCTGCTGCCTCCAACCACCACCACCACAACCCTCCATGTTATAAACACACACACACACACACACACACACACCTGTCTCTTCCTCCTCCTCAACCCTTCTAGCAGTCACACAGACTTCAGGTATATTTATCACATATTTATCTAGATGTACTGCCAGGGAGCTCTTCTGCCGCCCCTGACTCGACATGTAATAATAAAGCCTTACAAGCAGAGAAGAAAGAGAGAGAAGAGAGAGAGAAGAAAAAAAAAAGGGAAAAAACACACACACACACAGCAGACTGCTCTTAAGTCTGACTCACTTGGTTATGTGAAACTCTCCCACAGCGAAAGAGATATTTGGAGAATGTCATTTTCATAGGGATCCCAATCATGAGCACTCGCAGGCTGTCAATAGCTCCGGGCCAGAGGAGCTGCAATCACAACACTGTCCTGGGGTGCCATTCCAAGGTAAGAGAGAAACGAACTGCTCTGACTAAGGTATGTCTCGTATACTGTGTCTGTGCAACCACTCGAAACTAATTCTTTCTGAGGCTTTGTCTGAATGTGCACAATCAAGAGTGTAAAATGTGCGCTGTAAAATGGTCACATTTCCAGCTCTGCAGCCATTCCACCAAACATAACGCTTAAACAGCTCAAATCGCTGAGTGAAACGCTGTTTTTAATAAAACAAAATACAGCTCACAGCCAATTTGAAGTCAGCACATGTGCACAGAGTTCCATAAACATGAAAAATTAAATTGTGGCCTATGCAGCAGGTATTTTGTTAGATGGTTAGATGGGGGTTTGTGTGCAGGAGTGAGAGTGAGAGCAGAGCGATAGGAAGCCCAAACACTTCCCTCAAATGGCTGTACCACAGTCACTCTCCCTCCCTCTCTCTCTCCCTCAGATGAGATCCCATTATCAGCTGGACGAGAACTCCACCTCCAGGATTTCACAGCTCCTCTGTTTATCACATGGCCCTGTCAAGTTGGGCACCATTAACCGATAATGAAAGGAGACAACCGATGCAGTTACAAGCAAAGCACTCCGCATTCTACAGGCCTAAGCATGTATCTGGGAAGCTGACTATGTCTATTCAATTCTGTTCAGCATTCAACAGCCCTGCCACTGTTCCTCTATGCATCCCCACCCCAAAAAAACACCTTCGCTCAGCGGCATCCACCCCTTTTCAATCCACTTTATTGCCTTGTTGCTGTTCCCTTTAGGAATTTTATGGGGTAGAAAAAGGCACTGGCTGAAACAAAATGGCTTTTACAAAACAAAAAGGGGAAAAAAATGATCACTTCTGATAGATCTGGCTATCTAAAAAGGTGTGCCTGAGAGGCATATAGAGCAAAAGGCTTGCTTCTAACTAGAGGCAAAAACCAAACAAACAGATAGCCAGACATGGTATCTTTTTTCATTCCTAATGTGACGACACCTATTGTCCAGATGACTGTGCCAAGATCGATATGCACACAGCGAAGCAGGCTATTACTCCCCATGTCTATAAGTCCATTACCGTCGGCTGCATTTCTGCCCATTCACCCTCATTAAAAAATAAATAGGCCTACTTTTTCAAAACCTGGAGAGAGGCGAGGGATGGATTTGAGTAAGGGGTGGGGGTTTGGAGGAGGGGGGTTTGCGACAGACGTGCCGTGTTTGCTTTTGCCTGATTACCCCTCAGTGAAGAAACACAATCTGGGCACACACAACTCAGGCAGAGGGAAAGGGGGGGGGGGGGGGGGGGGCAAAATGCCCCTGCAATACAAATAAGTCAGGCAGTAGACGAAACAACAGAGAGAGAGAGAGAGAGAGAGAGAGAGAGAGAGAGAGAGAGAGAAGGTGACACGGATGAGTGCGCCAAAAGCCTCAGAGTGCCTTGGCAAACCTCTCTGGCCCTGGCCCCTTAAGTACTCATATCTAGTAACTTCATTTAATACCGCTCACCAGGGACGGGCACGCCAGCCCGCCAGAACAGCAGATCTGAAGAGGCAAAACAGGCTGCTAAATGAGAGGGAAGAGAAAGTATCAGTCAGCTCCCCTCCCCACCCCCACCACCAGCAGCCTCGGCAGCCTCCTCCTGTCTCCACCCCTCCAACACTAGCATAATATTTAGCGCCATGATCAGTCATTCGTGAAGACAAGTGTGGATCAAAATTCACCCCAAAGTATTTAAGAGCCGAATACCACGACACAACAAGTCCATTTTAACAGCGGAGACGGGGAAGGACGAGTGCCATCTGTTAGAGACTACAAGATAGGCACCTTGTACAGCACAACCCACGCTGACCTGCCGAACTAGAGGACGACAATAAGAGTTCACACTGCCAAAACAAAAACTTAAAGAAGACAAGGGAGGGGGGAAGAAAAGAGAGAATCTCAGGAGATGAGCTCAGCAGGGCCTCATTCTCTTCCTCTTTCTTTCTCTCTCTCTCTCCCTCTCTCTCTCTCTCTCTCTCTGTGTTTTCGCCAGAGGTCATACTCACACCCTCCTGCTTACAGCCTGGAACACTCATGTTTCCCTTCAGGAGTCTCAAACTACCTCCACTCACATTTACATCTGTCTGACACAAACACACACACACACACACACACACACACACACACACACACACACACACACACACACACACACACAGAGAGAAACTCTGACTCCTACTGCTCCTACTGACAGGCTCTCTCTAAAAGCTGACAAGAAAAACTGGACTTCAGTTTCCCCGCTGCCATTTTAGCTCTATAGCCGTTTTAGTGCTGTGCTGTTTTACAAGTTTCCTGGGGACCAGGGGAGGGGAGGACAGGGCGGAGAGGCAAAAAAACAGAGAATGCTGGCTTTATTTTAGACTAGGGTTTAAGACACAGGGACTACACTAGCAAAAAGGACTTGTTACAATATCGTAGAACGACACCTGTTAAATCATAAAGCCCTTCATTGCTTTCTAGTGCCAATATACACAAACACACACACACACACACACACACACTCACACAAGGCAATATTAAGTTCAATTTCAGTTTAAGTGTTTATGTAACACACGAGTAAAGAGTGCCTCTTGAGTGCTCTTTTTGAACGACGCCTTGTTCAATCTCCCTCAAGATTCAAACTAAACCAGAAACATACCAAGTCTCAGCTACTTAAAACCCCCTAATTAGAGAGATTACTACCCTGCCGTCCTGTCATTTGACATCATAAACGCAGTTGAAAGAGACCTCTTTCATGCAATCCTCGGGCACGTCACCTTCTTTTGAGAGATCGCTCAGAGTGTGCAAGTGTGCAAAGTCATCCGGTTTTTCCTTCACCGCTGTAGCCGCATTTGGCACGCCGGCAAAACCCTCGTCCCTCTTTACTTCGCTTTACCTCCATCACTCTCTCTCTCTCTCTTTCTTTCTGACACGACGCTCGCCATTTTATTTATTGTGGTGCCAAGCCATACAAAACTCGTGAAAATTAATCTAGCGCGCCACAGCTTGCTAAAGCCATTGCGCCCAGCGC